>NC_068345.1:33699648-33999648 GCF_014633365.1 Diospyros lotus
AATACACAGTAGCCACTTGTAGATCTTCTATCAGTTATGGACCCTGTATAATTTGCATCTGAAAAACCTTGAATGTTCAATTTATTTCCTGCTTTAAATAGTTACCTGGAGGAGCCTTGAGATAACACAAGATTTTTCTAACGCTAGCATATGCTCCTCAATTGGGCTATGCATGAATTGACTTACCAAGCTGACAGGAAAGGCAATATCTGATCTTGTGTGTGAGAGATATATTAATCTTCCAACTAGTCGGTGATACCTTTCTTTGTCTATAGACTTGCTAGTAGGGTTGTTCCATAGCTTGCAATTAGGTTAAAGAGGAATTTTTGCCCCTTTTCCTCCAATCAATCTTGTTTCAGTCAATAAATCAAGCACATATTTCATTTGAGAGAGAAAAATACCTGCCTTAGAATAAGCTACTTCAATTCCTAAAAAAATACTTGAGTTCACCCAGGTCTTTGATTTCAAATTCCTTAGCTAGCCTTTCTTTAAGCTTTGCCTATTCTCCTTCATCATTGCCAGTTACTATCATGTCATTCACATATACCAGTAGCACAGTAACATTTCCTCCTGTCGAGTGTTTGATGAATAAGGTATGGTCCCCCCTGCTTTGACTGTAATCGATAGTATGCATGGTTGTAGATAACTGGCCAAACCAAGCCCTAGGGGATTGTTTGAGCCCATATAAGGCCTTATTTAGCCGACATATCTTCCCACTGAGTCCCTCATAAAATCTGGTGGTAAATCCATAAACACTTCCTTTTCTAAATCTCCATGGAAAAAACGCGTTTTTAACATCTAGTTGTTGTAGATTCCACCCAAATGAGACTACCAATAACAGGAGAATACAACTATGGTCATCTTTGCCACTGGTGCAAATGTCTCTAGGTAGTTAATCCCATATGATTGAGTGTAGCGTTTAGCTACTAGCCTTGCCTTATACCTCTCAAGTGTCCATCGACCTTATACTTGACATTAAAAACCCATCTACACCCCACTGGATTAACTCCCTTAAGTCTGTCCACAATATCCCATGTATGGTTCCTTTTTAAAGCCCTCATTTCCTCAAGCATAGCAAGCTTTCAATTCTGATTTTTCAGAGCCTCAGTTACTGATTTTGGAATGATAATTGAATCTAGAGATGTTAGGAAGCTTTTACGATTTTGGGAGAGGCGATCATAGGATAGGTAATTGGCCATTGGGTGTTGGGTGGTGCAGCTTCTAAACCCTTCCTAAGAGCTATGAAAAGAGCTATGGGAAGGTTGATATCATCAAGGATTTGGCTGATAGAGGCTGGAGGTATTGTCTGCATGTGATCCTGGCTTTGAATGGGAGAGGAGTTTGGAACTTGCTGGTCTTCTAGGCTTGGCTGTTTTCGTTTATATACATAGGGAGACTTTTGTATCTTCCTTGCAACTGCTGGCAGGCTTCTTGCTCATCAAATTTGGCCTAATCATCACCATGGTTAAGGCTGTTTGAGTGTTAGGGAGATGGACCGGTTGTAGGGTCAGGATTAGAGGCATGACTAGGTTGATTGGAGATCGAATGAGGATCAACATTAAGCTGAAGAGTGGACTAGGAAGATGGTAGAGGAAAGAAGATGTCACTCGGGTCACCATAGGAAGTCTCCCCCTGGTGACTAGCTTGGGTAGAGACAAAGAATGGAGTAGTCTCGACAAATGTGACATCCTTAGAGACATAGAGCTTGCGAGTGGGAGGATGATAGCATTTATATCCTTTTTGTGTGGGGGGAATAGTCAAGAAAAGACACACTTCATAGCTCTTGGATCAAGCTTATCTCGAGAGGATTTGGAAATATGAACGAAGGAAGCACACCCAAATACTCTAAGAGGAAGAGTGGTGTGGAAATTAGAGTTAGGAAAGTGAGTAGTGAGGCAAGAAAGAGGGCTTTGTTGGTTTAGAACTTTGGTAGGCATGCGGTTAATAAGAAATGTGGTCATAAGGACAGCCTCCCCCCAAAAGATTTTAGGAACGGTATGATGGAGAAGTAATGCTCGAGCTACATTAAGGAGATGTTTCATTTTCCTTTCAGCTACTCTATTTTGTTGTAGAGTGTTGGATAGTCCTAGAATCAGAGGAGAACTCAAAGTAGAAAAGAGTCCAAAGTAAAGAAGAAGTCTGCAGGAGATGGGCTTCTGTTGTGGGCTGGCGCATCAAGAAGGAGAAATTATAGGAATAGATTTGTAAATTATTCCGTAAATATTTTTCAATTATGTTATTTATCATCTGCTAGAAGTTAGGAAGTGATAGCATAGAAAGCTGTATATAATTCATCTTTCATGAGAAATCAAGTATGAGTTGATTTCCAACAAATCAGTCTCTCGTTTTCTAGTTCCATACCTTAGGAACCAAGTTTGTTCATGGTATCAGAGCTCGGCTCTTCCTAGTCCAAAGATCCGAATCAAATGGAGCCTCATGATCGTGAGAATGTAGCCCCAACTGCAGCGGAGTCTTCCCTGAGTTCGGATCTTCAACAATTGGCGACTTCAACTGCTGGAGCGCCTAATAGCACCCTATCATTGGATAGCCATACTTTGCATATCACCCAACATAGGTTGAACGGAAGAAACTTTAGAGAATGGTTTCAATCCGTAACCTTAGTGATTAAAGGCAAAGGGAAATATGGCTATCTCATAGGTACAATCCAAACTCCACCAGAAAATTCAGTAGAATATCAAAGATGGGAGATAGAGAATTCGATATTGATGGCTTGGATTATCAATTCAACGGAGCCCAAGATAGGCCGACCCTATCTATTTTACAAAACAACCAAAGAAGTGTGGGAGGCTGTTCAGGAAATTTATTCCGATCTCGAAAATGCAGCTCAATGCTTTGAGATTAGAGCTGCAATTCGGAATACCAAGCAAGGCAATCTTGGAGTGATTGAGTACTACAACAACCTAGTGGAACTATGGCAGGAGATGGATCTATTTTATGATCCTAGTTGGAAGTGTGCAGATGATAGCCAAAAGTATAGCAAGATGCTGGAGAAGGAGAGGATTTTTGGTTTTTCTCCAAGGGCTCAATCCAGATTTAGATGAGGTAAGAGGAAGATTATTGGGTACCAAGCCTTTACCTTCTCTCCGGGAGGTGTTTGCGAGGTCAGACGGGAAGAAAGCAGAAAGAGGGTTATGCTGCCAACAACCGAACCTAATTCTGGATCAGCCCTCACTGCTACAAGAAAGGAAGACATTCCAAGGGACAAGTAATGGTGTGAGCATTGCAATCGGCCTTATCACACCAAGAGTACATGCTGGAAGTTGCATGGGAAACCCCCAAATTGAAAACTGAGACCTAAGGAGGAGAAGGACAGATCTGCTTATGTAGCAACAAGTGTCCCCACTGGTGAAAAAGGAACAGGTATGGGATTAACTACTGATCAAATTGAGTTCTTACAGAAACTGTTACAAGGCTCACATATTGCAAAGGAATCAATAAGGCAGCATCAAATTATTCAACATCTATGGCACAAAAATGATAGTTTCTTTCTCTGGTTGCTAGGAGAATGAATAAGAGTCATTGGGTGGTAGATACCGGGGCATCCGACCACATGACCGGGTCTACTACTACTCTTGATAATTTTCAGATAGGAGATAAGGATCTAACTGTTTTGATGGCTGATGGGACATAATCATGAAAGGGAAGTGTTTGTGTTGCTGATTTATTACTTAAATCAGTGTTGCATATGCCAAACCTAAGTTGTAATCTGTTATCAGTAAGCAAACTAACGAGAGACTTGGATTGTATTCCTTCATATTGCATTTTTCAGGATCGATCCTCGGGGTGGCAGTGCTGAGGAAAAGGATGGACTTTATTGCCTTTCTGATAACAAGGACTCTCTTAGTCAAATTTCTCATAGGTTTTCTCTTATGGTTAGTTTAGATTCTGAAATTTTGTTATGGCATAGACACCTTGGTCATCCTAGTTTTTCTTATTTGAAACACTTGTACCCTAACTTATTTATCAATAAAGAAAAAGTGGTACTTAGGTGTGATTATTGCATCCTTGCTAAACAAACTCATAGTACTTATCAGTCAATCCCCTATACTCCTTCTAAACTTTTTATTTGATCCATAGTGATATATGGGGACCGGCTACAGTACCAAACCTAAATGGGGTAAGATGGTTTATAACCTTTATTGATGACCACACAAGAGTGTGTTGGGTATACTTGATGAAAGAAAAATCTGAGACATGTGCAATCTTTCAAACTTTCCATAAATTTATTTAAACGTCTTCCAGTCCTCTACTTGTATCTTTCGAACTGACAATGGCCGGGAATACTTCTCTCACTCGTTTACCCAATATCTCACTACCAATGGGATCTTCCATCAAAGCACTTGTCCTTATACCCCTCAACAAAATGGAATAGTTGAAAGAAAAAATCGACACTTGCTTGAGGTGGCTAGATCTCTTATGTTCACAAGCTTTATGCCTAATAGATATTGGGGGGAGACAGTCCTAACAGCTGCCTATCTAATTAATAGACTGCCTTCCAAAGTCCTGAAGTACCAAACCCCACTACATAATCTCATTTCCATCTTTCCCCATTCTCGTATTCTAAATACTCTTCCTCCCAAAGTACTTGGATGTGTGGTGTATGTCCATCAAACTAGTCCAAATCAACATAAACTTGAACCAAGAGCATTAAAGTGTATATTCAGTGGGTATTCTCTACCCAAAAGGGTTATAAATGTTTCTGCCCTACATCACAAAAATTCTTCATCTCTTGTGATGTAACATTTGTGGAGAATGAGTCCTATTACTCAAATACCTCTCTACAGTTGAAAGATAATCATTGGGATCCAGCAGTACCTATGCCTATTTCATTACCTATACCTCATCTTAATCCCAATAATGGTCTTGATCAAACTGCTGCAGCTGATCATCCTCAGCCAGCATGTTCTGAACCTCATTACCTGAGCCTATCATCTCCTCAAGAACCCCAAATCCCAGCTGAATCTATGGAAACTGATTTAGGGGATGACTTGAATCTAGAAAAGCCAATGCAAGTTTACTCAAGAAGAGGTAAACATCCAGCTCCTCAAAACAACCAACTGCTAGAACCGAGGGAAAGTCCAGTGAATAAGGAAGAAGTTACAACAGTTGACAGTGACTTGCATCTCCCTATTGCTGTTAGAAAAGGGGTAAGATCATGTGTGAAGCATCCTATTTCAAATTACTTGACATATTCCAAGTTATCTCCCGAATTCAAAGCTTTCACCACTAATTTAGATACAGTGGCTATACCTCGGAATATTCAAGAGGCATTAAATGATCCCAAGTGGAAAGAGACAGTGATGGAAGAGATGAGGGCACTGAAAGGCAACCACACATGGGAAGTTGTTGACTTTTCGGAAAACAAGAAGATTATAGGCTGCAAATGGGTATTCACCATCAAATACAAATCAGATGGGAGTGTGGACAAATACAAGGCTAGGCTGGTTGCCCAAGGTTTTTCTCAAACCTATGGGATAGATAATGAGGAGACATTCGCACCAGTTGCAAAACTAAATTCTATAAGAGTGCTGATATCTATTGCTGTAAATATGGACTGGGAATTGTTCCAATTTAATATCAAAAATGCATTCTTGAATGGGGAGTTAGAAGAAGAAGTATACACGCGGATTCCACCCGGTTTTGATACTGAAGAAAGTGGTAAGGTGTACAAATTACAGAAATCTCTCTATGGATTGAAACAGTCTCCAAGGGCATGGTTCAAAAAATTCAGCTCTACTCTCATTAAATTTGGATACAAACAAGGTGAGGCGATCATACTCTCTTTGTTAAACATGCTGCTAATGGAAAGAAGTGTATCTTAATTGTGTACGTAGATGATATAATTATTATAGAAGATGACAGTCATGAGATTGCAGCCTTGAAACAGAAGTTGAAAGAAGAATTTGAAGTCAAAGATTTGGGTGAAATAAAGTACTTTCTTGGAATGGAAGTAGCAAGGAGCAAACTAGGCATAGTTATCTCCCAACGAAAATACACTCTTGATCTCCTAAAAGAAACTTGAATGTTGGGTTGCAGACCTAGGCATACTCCACTAGAAAGAAATTGGAAATATGTGAAGAAGGATGATGACTTGGTGGTTGACAAAGACAGATATCAAAGGCTAGTAGGGAGGGTAATTTATCTCTCTCTAACTCGCCCAGATATAGCATATGCAGTGAGTATTGTTAGCCAGTATATGCATGCTCCGACTCAACAAAATATGATAGTTGTATACCACATATTGAGATACTTAAAATGAACTCTTGGTAAGGGACTGTTGTTTCAAAAGAGTGATGAAAGAGGGGCTGAAGGGTTCTCTGATGCAGATTGGACTGGATCAGTAATAGACAATCGGTCAACATTTAGATTTTGCACTAAATTATGGGGAAACCTAATTACATGGAGAAGCAAAAAACAATCGGTAGTAGCAAGAAGCAGTGCAGAAGCAGAGTTTAGGGCAATAACCCAAGGCATATGTGAGCTTATTTGGCTGGTAAGGCTTATGGAGGACCTACAAATACTTCTGACTCAACCAACAAGACTATATAGTGACAACAAGTCAGCCATATGCATTGTTAATAACCTAGTATAGCATGATAGAATAAAACACGTCAGGATTGACTGCAATTTCATCCAAAGGGAAATTAATGAAGGAGGCATAAAGCTGCTTTATATCCCTACAACAGAACAAGTAGCAAATGTGTTGATTAAAGCCATGTCAAGACTTGGTTTTGAGACTCTTATTAACAAACTAGGAATGAGAGATATCTATTCCTTAGCTTGAGGGGGGGTGTTGGAGAGTCCTAGAATAAGAGGAGAACTCAAAGTAGAAAAAAGTCCAAAGTAAAGAAGAAGTCTGCAGGAGATGGGCATCTGTTGTGGGCTAGTGCATCAAGAAGAAGAAATTATTTTGTAAATATTTTTGAATTATGTTATTTATCATCTGCTAGAAGTTAGGAGTGATAGCATAAAAAGCTGAATATAATTCATCTTTCATGAGAAATCAAGTATGAGTTGATTTCCAACAAATCAGTCTCTCGTTTTCTAGTTCCATACCTTAGGAACCAAGTTTGTTCATGGAGTATCCACACAGGAAGATTCATGGACAATCCCTTCTTGTAGGAAAAAGTGATTCATATAAGAGTTAAAATAATCTCAAGCATTGTCGGTTCAAAATTTCTTTATAGGAGTTCTAAATTGAGTTGTTATCATTTTACAGAAGTTTGGTAAGACTGTTTGGATGACTGCTTTGTCTTTTAGCAAAAAAACCCCATGTCATCCGAATACAATTATCGATAAATGAGATAAACCAATGTGTCCCAAAATAGGTAGGAATTTTGCAAGGACCTCATACATCAAAATGAATTAATGCAAATGGAATAGAATGGAGTTTATTGCTAATTGGGTAAGACACATGATATTGTTTGGATATAACACATATATCACAATGAAGAGTACTAGGATCTAAAGAAAGAAATGAAGTAGGAAACATGGATTTCAATAAAGAAAATGGTGGGTGACCTAGCTGGTGGTGATGCAGCCAGATTTGGTGATGGTTGGCTGTAATTTGAGAGGAGCAAGCCACTGGTTGCTGGTTCTTTGCTGCTTTCCTCATCAAGCAATACAACCCATTTGTTTCCCTAGCAGCCTCAATCCTCCTCCCGGTTTTCATTGCTTGAAACTCACACACATTAGTAGAAAAAACAGCATGGCAGTATAGGTTTCTTGTGAGTTGAGAGATAGAGAGGAGGTTGGCTGATAATTGGGGCACATGAAGAACATGGTTAAGGGTTATGTTTGGGCTTAGGTAAACACTGCCATGTCCGATTATAGGGACTGTTTTTCCATTAGCAATGCGGATTTGTTTCGTGGTCTTAAAGGGTTGATAGGTAGTAAACACATGGGAGTTAGGTGTCATATGATCTGTAACTCCTAAATCCAAGATCCAAGTATCATTCCTATCAGTGTTTGATGTTGGGAAAATTACAGAATAAATAAACTTACCTGAGGGCTTACTGGAAGGATCTTGATGAGCCAAGGAGTAGCTGCCATCATCTTGTATGGTCTTCAAAAAAGATTTCAGTTTGTTAATTTCCTCACTGTTGAGAAGAGTGAGATCTGAACTAAAATTTCCTCCAGCTTTTCCATAGTTTCATCCTCTTCTTGTCCCTTGTGTGATAGATAGGATTGAGTGTTAGGCCAAGTAGCTGTGTTGGGGAATCCTCCCATTCTGCTTAGGACTGCTTCCTTTCTGTGGAGCTTAAAGCAATTATCTTGGGTATGCCGAGGTTTCTTGCAATATGTACACCGAAGTCTCTCTCTGTTGTTAGCCCGCCCTTGTGCCCTTGATTTTCCACCTCTTTGCCTTGATCCTTCTTCTTTGTTTGACACTAAAGCTGATCCATCAGTGAATGCCCCATGCAGCATCACTGCCCACCTGTTTTCCTCACATCTTACCATTGCAAATACCTCATTGAGTGAGGGCAATTTCTCTTGGCCAAGAATATGCACCCTTACTTGATCAAAAACCGAGTTAAGGCTAGCTAAAAATTCAACAATTCTATTGATAAAAAAAAATCAACAATTCTATCCATTTCCATGATCTTATTAAGGGTTGCAGCATCAACACTGCACACTAACTTAATTTTTTGGTATTGATCCAATTCTAACCACAAGCCATTCATGCTATTGTAGTACTCCTTACAGTCATCCCCCCCTGTTTGGTGCTACTTATCTTGGTTTTAACTTCATATATAACCGATGCATCTTGCACTTTAGAGTAGGTTTGCTTAGCTACTTCCCAAATTTCCCTAGTAGTACTTAGAAACATATAATTCCTACTTACATCAGGTTGCATGGCATTCCATAGCCATGACATAATAAGAGAATCCTCTATATCCCATACCTAGAAATTGGGATCAGTTGCTGCCGGAGGAAGAGAAGTAAGATGGCTAAGTTTTCCTCGACCTTTGAGGAAAGTTTGACCAGCTACGCCCATTGGAGGTAGTTTTTACCATCCAATCGATAGGGTAGTAGCATTCCGGGAAGCTCACTTACTCCTGCCTCAAAACCGGTACCAACACTCGAACTAACACCTGCTACATAATTTTCAGTGGCTGCTTCTCCACTGTTCCTACTGGAATCTGAGTTTTCTGCCATTCCTTTGCTAGAGACAACTTGCAGCGATCAAGGCTGAAGATAAGGCGGCAATTAAGGCCGAGTGGATGAACAAGAAAACAACGATCAAGGCTGAAGATAGGGGTGGCTAGAGGCAACAGTTGCTGCTTCAGATTTGGTGGTAGCGGAAGAGAATGGCGCTATTGCAGCAGAAACAGAGAGAGGAGAAGAAGGCGGCAAGAGACATGATGGCACTGGGCAGCACGCGGCGGCTGATCTGCTCACAAGAGGTAGATTTGGCAATGGCGGTAATGGAAGAGGTGCAGCAGATGCAGGAGAAGGGAAGACGGGGAAGAGTCGGCTATGGCTGGGCGGCTGAAAAACCAGTTGGAGAGTGCAAACAGGGTAAAAACAAAACCCTAGACAACCGGCTCTGATACCATGTGAAAGAACAAGAATTAATCTTTTATATCTCAAAACTAATTAATACAACCTTGCTTATAACACACATACTCCTAATCCTTGAAGAATTTTAAGACTATTCAACCTCCTAACAATTCTCCTAATGTATAGGAGTTGATTACTCTCCTATAAATTAGGACCCCTACTAGATTACAACTCAAAACATTAATGAAATAAATCAACTGATAAATCCAACTGCCAACACTTATTTTAGTGATGCAGCCCAAACGTGACAGGCTAGCATAAAATTTAACTTCAGAAATCTCATGTAAGAAAAAAGGAGAAGGATACGTCGGGATCAGCACAACAATGGCAAGGCACTCATTCACCTTGCTAATCACGGAACCACTGACATGACCAAGCCACCGCTTGATTCTTGAGAGGAATCACTCAACTCTCTAATGGAAGCTGAGGCATTCACAATGCTTAATAAATCATCAACTCCCATTCTCCATTAAGTTTCCCAGCTTATATAGGCACGTGGGTACAATGGTGAAATCCTTTACTACACACAATCCTCCATGGACTACAAGTTCCAAGAGTAGAGGACTTTGGAACTGACCAAAATTTAATAGCTGAAAACAAGAAGAAAGTCTTTATTTCTAGATTCTGCATTTCTGCTGGCGGATTGTCACCCTTTTACTCTACAAAGTTTACAATTGAGGACAAACTACGTAACAAGATTGGAACTAAATTAGATTTATGAAAACACAAGAACCACACCGGTATGTTGACAAAGGTAATGATACACATTCTTAAACAAGCATGATCCTGCCTTCTTATTTTAGACTCCATTCTTCTGAGAGTACATAGGCAGTAGACGATGGTGATGACTTAAAAACAACTCAAACTATTGATAATTGGTTATTGCAATTCAATGAATCTCTCAAATCTAGCAACTAAATATGACCACTTAATCAGTAAGACCATGACACATATATGTGTAGACTTCTTGTATTTGGCATTTACTTCAGAAGTGGTCACCGGAATTGTAAGAATTTAGGATAAAAATAAACCACGATCAAACCATCAAACACACAAATGGACATAAAGCTTTACATGAAAAATCCAAATCGAAAAAAATTACAGACAAAAAGAATAAAATATCACAATGATGATATTACTATTACAATTGTGATATTGTTGCAATAATTCAAGATATTGGATACCTATTTATAGATCTATCACTTATCTATAGATATATACAAAAAATGATTAACTTGTATAAATCTATATTCTGATTAGAAGATGAGCCGCGAAGATAAATATTGATTAGTCACAAAAATAAATCTTCAATTATAGATGTGTCCCAATCACAGTCAAATTTGGCGTCCCAATCATAGTCAAATTTGAATTCCAACGAGATCACAATTATAACAAACTCCATCTTGATACGAAATTCAAATATAAAATTATTCATAATTCTTTCTTCCAACAAAATTACGAAGAATTAATCTTCTTGATGAATAACAACCAAATCCACATAACGCTCATTGCAGTCGATATCTTTAGCTATACTCAAAGTGTAGACAAGAAGATCTGCCTTAGCATACCTTTACTTACCTTAAGGACTCCGCCTTCACTAATGTACTTTTTTCCATTTAAATCAAGAGTACTTGCATCATCTAAATCCATATGTGCCAAAATTGCTCGCGTTTTCTCTTGAAAATATAATATTCCAGTCCAACAATAAAATATCATATTTCAAAGTTATCATTGCCAAGATCAAATAACCCCCAAAAGTGTCAAAAGCCATTAAAAGAAAGACTTAACAAAAAACAAACTAGGATAGCATATCTGGGCAACAAATCTAGGCAAGATAGATTTGGATTTGTCGGATTTGTACTGGATAGATCTGGCGGGTCAGATTTGGTCTTGAATGGATCAAATTTGGACTGATCTAATCCAGCAGGCTAGATTTGTGAAATCTGGGTAGATCTAGGGCAAAGCTTGGAACTATTGACTATGGTAGAAGTTCATGAGTAGTCGGCAACAACAAATGGCACAAAGGGCTAATGGTTAGCAACCACAACAAATGACAATCAACGGCAATGGCAAAAGCTAGTCAGAGGCCAACGACCGCCAATGATGGCAAAAGGCAAAGATGGTGGAAAGCAATTGGAGAAGGCCAAAGAGCTATCGTAAACAATCAAAGAAGAAGTGAAAAATGCCAGTCAGTTGGTCGATGGCGAAGACAAAGACAAATTGATGGCTACAAGGCAAACCACGGATGGAGAAAATGGATAGTCAGCCAAGGAAGATAAGTCGACCAAAGAAGGCACGTGAATAGTTGCAATGATCGAGAACAGCGACTGCAAGGGTGCTAAAGGCAATCGATGGTGATAGGCGAACTGGTGGTTGACGGTGACAGAGCATAGGCAACTGATGGTGACGACAGCAAGAAACCCTAAGTGACGAAGAAGATCAAAGGTTTCAAATCTGACAATCAAGATTTGCCAAGATGCTAATGGCTTGACTAAACAGCTATGATACCAGTTTGTAAGAATTTAGGATCGAAAATAAACCACGATTAAATCATCAAACACACAAACGAACACAAAAGATTTACATGAAAAACCCAAATCAAGAAAAATCACAAGTTGAAAGAACAAAATATCACTATGATGATATAGCTACTACAATTGTGATATTGCGAAATAATTCCAAGATATTGGGTACCTATTTATAGATCCACCACTCATTTATAAATAGGATTAACTAGTATAAGTCTATATTTTGATCAAAAGATGAGCCACGAAAATAAATATTGATTAGCCATGAAGATAAATCTTCAATTGTAGATGTGCCCCAATCACAGTCAAATTTGACGTCCCAATTACAGTCAAATTTGAATTCTGAATCACAATTATAATAGGAACTTATAGGGTTAAGAACAACAAAGAAACAATGGCAACTAGCTTTGGCAAATAAATACGGCATAGGCCAGGGAAAAGAATGAAGGAATTTATGGATTGCACATTGAAAAATAAAAATTTTAATCATAAATTCCCTTAGGATCTCTCCAAGGGAATAGATTATGGAGGAGAGGGTAAAGGAAAACTTCTTGAAACCAACACTAGATGGAGGCGATCACAAAGCTGTCCAAGCATTCGGCCTCTAATAGTATTCACACGAACAAGCAACACCAAGAACCTCCAAGGGGGCGACTTCCTAAGGCTTGAATAGTGCTAGCTTAAAAGGGGCGATGTGGGAGCTCTTTGTTTTAAACACTTTAAAAGAACCCTTTTGACTCCTTAAATCACCCCAATAGCCATGGGTTAGTCCATAAATAAAATCCTAATTAATTAGGTACCAATTTCTACCAAAACCTAAGGCCCTGTCACACCCTTAGAGATGAGCTAGGGTATGAAAAGGGACTTGGGAAGATTAAGAGAATAACTTGGGGGAGAGACCAGTTGGGAGGGAGAGAACAATAAGAAGATAGGGAAGAAGATCACTGAGAGAGAGAGAGAGAGAGAGAGAGAGAGAGAAATATTAGGGAGAAACAAAATATTCAATTCATTCTCATCATGCCTTTTTCCTACAACTGAGGCAATACATATATATATCCTCACTTTAGCTACCGGACAAAGCTCTCTAATCACCTAAGTTACAAGATAAAAAGGAGAAAATATCCTAACAACTTGTAACTACAAGATAAACAACCCCAACAGAAATAAAAATTAAAAAATAGAAAACCAAAATTACAAAAAACCAAAAATACTCTTAGAATGTGACAAATTCCCCCCCCCCTTGAAATGTTTCTTGTCCCCAAGAAACTTATTACCATTGAGCCATTGTTATTCATCCAATTCCAATTTTCTCTATCAGTTTTACTCTTCTTTCTTTCTTTCTTTCTCCTTCTAGGCTTTTTCCTCCTTTGTTTTACATTCCTATTATGTTGCTCTTCCTTTACTAGGACCAGTACCAAGGGTAGTTCAATGGACTTTGCTTCCTTTGTCAGTCCATCGAATAATTCCTCATTAACAGCTTGACAGCTGAACAATCTATCAATAGGCACATTTTGCTTTATCTACTCTTCTTCTGGTTTATTAATAGTTGAGTTCACTACGACAGACTTTTCCCCCACAAGAGCCTCAATAACCTCTCTAGTAACTATCTTTTCTTCTTTGTCATCCTGAATTGTTTGCTCCAATTCAAGTCCTTCCTCATTTCCTTTAGGCTATAGCCCATGCTTTTTGTTGCAACTCTCATCTCCAGTTTGAATTAAGGAAGCATAATATACCTTAGAAAAACATTTGGCTAGAATACTAACTTGAAACTTCTGTTAAAACGAAATCAGTAAGTCATCCAGCTTGTGTTTGAGGTTAATGAGTTGAGTGCGTGCTACCTTGATTTCTTTTCTTGTCACAATGCATTCTTCCGTGATTGCTTTTCTTGTTGCGGCACATTCTACTCGATAGCAACTCGCCTCCACTTGGAGCTGTTTGAAACCGATTACTAGATTGTCCGTCCTAGTTTCCAATCGTTTCATCCAATTTTCTTTTTCCATAACCAATGCTTGCCTCATTTGCGCACCTTTTGCCATCTCCGATGTTGCTAAAACATTTGACTGACCACTGTAAAGAGTACCTAAAGGTCACTTGCAGATTGCTTGACTCACAACCGAGGACCTCGGAATCTGCTGCTCTAAGTTAGCTCTCCAGAATGGTCGGAATCTCCTTCCGATCAAGGTGGACAACACTCGAAGGCTAATGGTTCGCTTCACCAGTATGGGTCGGAGCTTCCAATCAGGGTGGGGAGCTCTTGAAGGCCATCGATTTGCTTCATCAGTTGAGTGGGGCAACTATCAGTGGTGCACAGGAGGCTGGAAAGCTGGCTCTGATGCCATTTGTCACACCCTTAAAGATGAGCTAGGGTATGAAAAGGGACTTGGGAAGATAAAGAGAAGAACTTGGGGGAAAGATCAGTTGGGAGGGAGAGAACAACAAGAAGATAAAGGAGAAGATCACCGAGAGAGAGAAAGAGAGAGAAATATTAGGGAGAAACAGAATATTCAATTCATTCTCATCATGCCTTCTTCCTATAGTTGAGCTAATATATATATATATATATATATATATATAGCCTCATTTTAGCTACCGGACAAAGCTCTCTAACCACCTAAGCTACAAGACAAAAAGGGAAAAGACAAAAAGGAAAAATATCCTAACAACATCTAGTTACAAGACAAACAATCCTAACAGAAATATAAATTAAAAAATAGAAAACCAAAATTACAAAAAACCAAAAATACCCTTGGAATGTGACAGGCCCCAATTAGGTAACCTAGTCCAACTAGGATTTTAGGTGGAATTTGGCAAACCTAATTTATGGATTCTATTTATCTTAGCTCTTCACAAGGGGTTCCTTAAACCCTAAGCGAGTCCGCCATTACCTAGTGATTGCCCTTATGCGAGTGACACATTAGCCTTCTACTTTTGTTGGCAATGACCTTTCTCAAACACCATAGACCAAGAGCAATATCTAACAACCTATCAGGGCTCCCAATTAGTAGAATGATCAAGTTGTGATCGCTACGCTTCAGTGGTGGTCTTCCCATGCAATTCAATATCTTCATCGGTTTAAAGTGTCTTGACCAAACAAGGATATGGAAAGACTGTCAATCCCTTTTCAGTTTGATCATGATATTTTTTGGTCTACTGAAAGGATGACTCCCTTTGGATCAACATCCAGTTGTGGCCACAGACTTTAAGTCATCTTTCACGAAAGGGCCCATGAGACATATCTCTCCTTAACTGGGATCGATGAATATCTTAACTACTCACAGACTTCGCATGCTTCATGACATACCCAATCACTGTTGCACTCACTACCTTTATTGAGATTCTTCCATAATAGTGTCAAAGTATACGAATCCACATGCAAGGCACTATGGTGATCTCAAGTCAAAGGATCACTTGCACAACTGCCACAAGAGGTTTCCTTAAGACACTCTTTGCAAGATCCATTTGGAATCCTTGAGTCGGGCCACTCTCCAATGAACTTGTTCTCTAACAAGCACCCGTGTACTAACTTAGGCATCTAATGCCCATAGTCTGTAAAATCAATTGCCACCTTCCCTAAGATGACAGCATAGCACAAACCAATCTCTTTGCGTCATTGATGTCCCATCTCAATGACACTTTTGACCAAGAATGTTTTAAGGTATACTCTTGTGTATCAAAAACCTTACAATTAAAGTCACACTTTAATTATTTTCTACACAAAGTATCCCAAGATATTTTGTCTTTAGGCATTTTATATAATTAAATATAACAGAAAAAAATGTGCCAATTAAATATAATGAACATGAAACAAATAGATATATTACTCATTAATATATCAAATCTTAATGTATCATGTATAACTTAACACTTAAGTTGTAGGCCATACACTAACAATATCAAACCTTAATATATCAAGTACAACTTAACACTTAAGCTGTAGGGCATACACTAAGAAAGAAATCTCTACTTTTTGTTTCTTGTTGGATTGAGTAGTTAGATTGTGAGAGGAAGAAGCTGTGGAGTTAGGATGGCTAATATGACAGAAGCAGCAAGAGAACTAGGACAATAATCATACAACAGGAACAGATTAGTTAAACCTTGTTTGAGTGAGTTGAGATTATTGTTTAAGGAACCAAATCCCTTCTTCAGACACAGATCATGCAGAAGCCAGACAGTAGGAGTGGGTCTGGGACATGATTGTTTAAGGAACCAAATCCTTTCTTCAGAAACAAATCATACGGAAGCCACGCAATAGGAGTGTGGGTCAGGGATGATTGTTTAAGGAACCAAATTTCTTCTTCAGACTAAAATCATAAATGAGCCAGACAATAAGAGTGGGTCTGGGATCTGATTGTTTAACGGACCAAATCCCGTACTCAGACACTAAATCATACAGAAGCCAGAAACTATGAAAAGAGTCTTGATTGCCCGGCCGAGCTACTAGATAGCCCATACGGAGCTCTGCCAGAACTAGATGTAGGTAATTATTAGTTATAAAAAAGGAGGATTGAGAAGGTGGGTTCAGCAACAGCAACTAGAGTGCCAAATTCAAACCAGATTAGGGCCTAAGGCAATCAACAATGTTTATTATGCACAGACAGAAGAGACACACCATGTGTACTTTCATAAGAAGAAACTCAATCAGAAGTAAGAAGCCAACAGAAAAGTGGAGAGACCGAATCCGAAGAAAAAATAATCAAAATCGTAAGGGTCTTGAATCAATTAAGTTCGCAGATAGATGCAGTAGAACAGCGACGAAGCTTACGAGGATCTCTGACCGTTCCGTGGACGGTGTAGCCATTGGAGAGGAGACGCTTCACCAACCATGAAGCTACGTACCCTCCTGCCCCTGTCACGCACACCCTCCCTTTCTCCGCCATTTGTAATCAGCAGTTACCAGAAAAGCAGTCACCAGAGATAATTAAGACCAGACATAATTAAGGAAAATGCTATTTGTACACCTTTGTGTACATCTTGAACTACATAAAGATATATCAATAATAAAAAAATATTTTATAAAACGTATAAAAATACGTGAGGTACAAGATATTTTAATAAAAATACCCCCTTATATAGCTCAAAATATACAAAATAATTGTACATCTAGTATGATTCGATAATTAAAGATGGAAGATAGAAGAGGACGATGCTACACAGACACCGTTTTCCTCAATTTTCCCGTTTCAGTTTCTTCTTCCTCCGAGTTCTCAATTTCTTTTTGAGAATAATAATAATAAAAATAATAATAATGCTGTTTATACAAATGGCTTTTTAAGTCTCTGTGTTTAACAATATGTTTTCTTTTGGAAATGCTTATTTGAAATATTTGAGGTGATATTAGTGCGTTAACATATTTTATTATATGACATATTAATATAAATATATAATATATAAGTGTTATCAAAATGATAAATTTAATATTTGAGGTGAATCTTAATTTAGTGAGAGTAAAAATGTGTGTGCATCTTTCAAATAATCTAATAATATTGTCAGGTTATATATTCTACATGCATGAATTACAAAAGTCCTCTTCGTCTTTGTAAGATTAAAAAAAATCAATTAGTTATGGTAAGAATAAAAATCTTTCATATAATTTATTAAAAATAAGGTGTTAGTATTTTTCGATAAATTGTAACATCGGGATAATGATAATAGATGGACGAAATGTCACAACGTTGTTAATTTCTCGTTCCAAACTCCAAAGTCTCAGCCTCTCTGCAAGTAAAGAATTTTACTAAACAAATACCATATTTGAATTTCACAAAGAATAAAAATTTTAATATATAAAAACGTCAAAATATATTGTGTATATCTAGAAACTACAAGGGCAACGGCATCCCACTGCGCTTTGTGCAATATTCTTATTATTCATCAAGGAAATTCAGTGACAATTGAACTGATGTTGGCGAGAATCAAAAGCTAAGGTACGCCATGCATCAGTAATTTTAGAGTGCATAAAGGAGCAGTATGGGCATGTAGGGCTTGCTTGCGGATGGATTATGGGTATCTCTGTTTGTAAAATTCCACATCTGTCCAGCATCTTTCATCCATGGCCTGGTCCTTGGGTCAGGATTCAACATAACAGCAGCAGCAGACGCCACGAAGACAACCTTCTTCACCTTGGCCTTCATGCATGCATTCAGTACGTTCCTGGTCCCCATCACTGCTGGTTCAAGCAGCTCCATCTATGGCCAATTATCGTACAAACATTCTAATTGAGGTAGTTGTCCAAGTGAAAGCAAATTGCAACTTCCAAATGAGGAGCCAAAAACTTGCCTCAATTAGATTGGACACATTGCGAAGGATAACCGGAGAGGCGACATGGAAATCCCCGGTACAACCGGCTACGGCAGCCCGCAGCGCAGAGACCTTCCAAGTCTAGCAAATATATTTTCATCAAATTTCATTATTTTTTATCTTCCCAAACACACCCTAAGGACTATGAACAAAATAATAATATTTTATTTTGAACTTTGTCCAGGTTGACCATTATTTACGTTACAAAACTTTAATATCATTGTATACAAATTTTGAAATTGAGAATTGGTTTGTTTTAAAATTTTACCTGTTTTTGGGTGTTTAGATAACAAAATAATTTGAAAAATATTTTACAACAAAAGGAGAAAAATAATTCCCTAATTCAGTTTTCATAAGTCATTTCCTATTCACACTAAAATTAATAAATTATATTTAATTCATCAAAACACATTTACATTCGTGTGTGTGTGTGTGTGTGTGTATATATACATTTCTTCATTTAAGCAAACCCCTAATTAATTTAGTGTTTCGAACCATTTTTATTTTTGTAATTGCCCTTTATATATTTTTCAAAACACCTAATACTTTTTGTTATAAAATATTTTACCTCAAAATACATGAAGCCTTAGACCAAAATCAAACTAACTTGACTTTAATGGGTTGAGATGATTCATTTTTTTTTATGATCTAGTTAGTTAATTATTAGGTTAAATATGCAAATTTAATAGTTAGTTTCAATCTATCTAAATAATTAAAATAAAACTCTAATAATTATGAACAAAGTAGAAAAGGACTATGAGAAAGACCCAACAAAAGAGAAAAGAACACCCAGAAGAAAGAAAGAGAAAAGAGATATCAAAGAGAGATCTCGAACACTTCCTTCCATGAACCATGTAATCCATGAAGAGAAGAGGAGTGTAAGGTCTCAATTTTTTTTTGGCCATTTAATTATCAAAACATTCGATCTAAAATGCTTAATTTAATTATTGGCATGTATCGGGAGTTAGTGACGGGTTGCTCGAGAAACTGATGATTTTATTCTAAAAGTCAGATATGTAGATCTCTTGTTTAATTTATTTTTTATAAATTTATATAAATTATTTGAGAAAAAATAAGAAGCAATAAATCTTGAGTTAGTCAAAGTATAGTTAGAAATTCAAGTGAAGTGGATTGAAAGTTTAGTGAAAAGGTCTACCCTAAAAAGTGGAATGGGAGATGTGGAAAAGTTTAAATTAAGCAAGAAGAAGAAGTGTGAAAAAGTCAAGTATAAGAAAAGTTGAAAAGTCAAGAAAAATGGTTAAAGAAGAATGGGAGAAGTGGCATTCTCGATGGCTTGTGAGGGCTATGGAAAAAGGCTTATAGAAGCATGAAGGTGGTCAAGGTAAAAGTCAAAACTAAAGTGTTAAGGGGAAGATTTTCTAAAAGCTAAGTTAAGTGAGGTTTGGGTGTAAAACATGTATAGCTAAGAGGGGTGTGAGCATAACTTGTGATGGAGAATTATCTAAGTAAATTAAGAGAATTAAAGGGGGAAAAAGAGAAGAAATTGGAGAAACCTTCTCGTGGGTCTCTTCTTCCTCATCTTCTAAATTTCTTTTTCAATTTTCAAGTCAAATCTCACAATTTCAAAGGCTCCAACTCATCCAATCATCAACTGAAGAAGTCAACAAAAGCAATTTCTTCCTTTTCCCTATTTATTTATAGATATCTATTCCCCTATTGGGTTTGGTTTGGGAAAACTTGGGGTTGTTGATTTAAACTTTTAATCTAGGATTTGAGATGAGGAATTGGGTGCTTGTGAACATTGTATGCTATGGGAGTTCAATATTAGTGAAGGTTCTGGGAGAAAACTAAGTCTTGGGTAAAGTAGGGTCTTTGGCTTGTCTTGGTAAATTCTTAAACTTGGTGTGGTTTCTAACTCTTGTGCATGTTATTGTGAGCCAAGGTGGGGCTTGTATTCCCCCACAAATCTCAATGAATGGTGTGTTCTTTGAACTAAGCATGGTGGGGAATTGGTCTTCTCATATGCCTTGTGTTTGTAGATTCTTGTCATATATTATCCAAAATGACCAAACATGTGTTGAACCAATGCTAGGGTACATGTTCTTTTAATTCTAAATCTTCCAAATTTTCTAACGAAATTTTAAAGAGAGCATGGCCATGAAGATGGAATGTAAATGTCTTTAATTTTCTGAATGTTTAACCTTATACTAGCATGTCTTGGAAAGAGTGGTATTTGTGCATCATGAACATGACTTCTGTGAGCATGTAGTATTTGGTTTCATGGGTGAGCATGGAGCATAAACTTCATTGGTTGCACGTACATTCGAATGTGGCCACTAAAATGTTGCATTGCATGAGCATGGATCCATGCGGCGCGGAGAATGTTCGCCGGGATATCCCCCAAAACTAGTAGGCATTAGTTGGACTGGGGTTTACACTCCTTCGGTGACGACTGAGGGGCGCGTCCGTTGATGACGATCGCGGACAAGAGTATATATATATATTGGTTATAGCCACAAATGTGATAAGACCAATGGTCCTAGAGTTTTACAGTTTTCTTTGGATGCAAGTTTTCAATCATGGGCCCGATGAGTATTATGATTATTATGTGGGTTGGGTGGCTATGTATGTGTTATGATCTTTTGTATACACGTCGCATGGAATTTTGCATTGAGTGGGTGAGTAATTAGTCGTTTAAGGATGGAGATTTCGAAACCCATTTATCATATTTCGAAACATAGCAAAACAAAGAGTTTTATTTCGAAACCTGTGCCCTATTTTCAGCTATGTTTTTCTTTTATGTGTTACTTGCTGAGCCTTATGGCTCACTCTTGTATTCCTCACCATTCCAGATAACGGAAAGGATGTAGCGGGCGCGGGTCCAAGTAAGGCAGTCGGATAGGCATATGTGTGCTAGGGCTCCCTCAACAAAATATTTTGGGAGTGTTTTGGAGCTAGTAACTTAGATCTTTTATTCTTTTAGGTAAATGTAATATTTTGTGAATGTATGTTTTGTAAAAGGATGAGAGACTCTATGTATGGCATGGGTTGTATGTGAGTGTATGGTATGTAAGGTTGTAGTTTATCTTAATATCTTTTTGTGCATGCTAGGTTGTGAATGTTAGTATTCCTAGACCCCCATGTAACGCTTCCTATCTGGGGCCTTCTAAGTGTTGGGGTGGTCTGAGAGAGAGGGTGTTACAAGAAGCTTATTCATATGCCAAGAAGCCAAGTATCCTTTTCTCTGGCGCCTGAAGCACAAACTCTTTCTTTCTCCCTAATCCTCGTCCTTCTCGATCCTTATCTCCTCTCTATTTCAATCAAACTCAAGGGAATATATATAATTACATATTTTTAATAACAATTGGACGTTAACGATAAAATGCTTCTTGATATTTATCTAATTAATTGATAAGGAAGAATGAAGCCAAGGTCGGTCGACAGACTCGCCGACTTACATCTGTAATTAAATATATCTTTGGAGCACATACCATGGACGATTTCAAATCTCTCCTTATAGTGGCTTAAGACCATGTTTTTTTGAGTTATGCGGAGGCCTGAGACTAATCTTTATTACAAATGCAAGAAATCTCCCGATATCTCCCTATCTCAAATTAACACTAGAACTGTAGAAGTGACACTTAGACCATATAAACACATATCTATTGTTAGTGTTAATGCTCTAATACTAGATTTAGATGGTATCTGACACTTATATTTATGAGATTAATGATGTAATTCTTACAACATATAATAAAATATGTTCTCATATTTAAAGTCATATCTTCATTCATAACTCTACAATCATATATATATATATATATATATATATTAATGATTCCTTAAATTTCCTGTTGAATGTCTTATTCTTAAGTGTTAAGAATGTGTGACAATTGACATTTGTAATAAGGATATCTTAATGATAATTCTCAATCCTTAGACTTCTTAGATGTGGACTATGATTAATAGAATATGGACTGGCACACGGGATATTACTTTTGATTAGTATGAGATGATAATGATAGAGGATAGTGAGTTACATGCCATAATCCATGAGATAGATATAATATACATATGGGTGGATGTTAGTGGAACATTTACTAAATATGACACACGTGATATATCACATGGCTCAGAGGATCTATAGTCTATCACAAGCTTCGATTGTGTTACTGGTCCTTTGACTGGAAGCAACACAGTTGTCTTGTGTGTCGATGGTAGGGATTTGCCGTTGCTAAGAACTATCTGGTTACCGGGTGGGAGATGCATTGTGTGGTCCCTATACAGTGGCATATGGAGGCAGGTGATTGCTGATGGAATCCATCAACCTCCAGCGTGAGATAAACATCATATGTGATCATTGGTGGTTTTAATTGTAGAAACCCTTAGCAAGGGTACACTTGATTGGAAAGTGTTTCAATGTCAGAAAGAGTTCTGATGTGTCGTCTCAATCTCACCACATTGATTTTGTCATAGTCATTGAGTTAGTGAGTTTGATCAGTCCATGACTCTCACTCGATCGAGATGATAACTAATGGAAGGATTATAATACACCAGAATCAAAAGCCCAAATAGATTTTATTCTGAAGTAAGACTTCATTACTGGTAAGATTGCCCTGACATAATACTAGTTGTTACTCAGGATCTTTCGGGATACATCGAGGAGATGGAGAGATTCTCATTGTAGACCAAAATGTTTGGTCAATGTCAAAGAGTTGATGTGTCATAATTGCTACTTAATAGTGAACCTAGAAGGTCACACGTATACCCGAGTATGATGGTTGACTAAGTGATTAATGCTGAAATCGTCATTAAAAGTTAATGATGTTATCGTTAAGAATTAACGAATCAGGTTAAATGATTAATTAGTAAGGAGCAATCGTCAAGAGTTGACGTGCATGTCATTAAGAGTTAACGGGGGCCTTAGTATCATTATGAGATAATAAAAGTGCTATTAAGAGATAATAGTGAGCTTAGATGCAATTTTTTGAAAGTTTTAAATAAGGGATAAAAACGGTCGACAGCCTTGCGAAGCTATCAACTGGTTTCTAGAGAAACGGTTGACAGCTCCTTTCAAGCAATCGACCGGTCATGTTGCAAAGGTCGTGAATGCTCGATTGGTTTGTCGTCTTTTGCAACGAAAATTGGGACACGTGACATGGGAGGACAAGAGGCTCAAAGGCATGCGTCCTTTCTGTTGTCCCTTGGTTCCCTTTCTCTCTCCTAGTCGATTTTGTCCGATTGGGTAGGTTTTGGGCTTCTAGGATTTATGTATTTGATATATAAGCCAAAAGAAGAGAGAGTCACTATGGTATTGAACCCTCACAACCTCTGGCTCGTTTTCTCCTCCCCATATCAGAGCTTAAACACTTTATGATTGCCCTTCTTCCATAGCTCCTTAATCCCCCCATTGCTATAGTAGCAACCTAAGCAAAACAATGAGACTATTTTGGTTTTTGGGTTTTTCATTTTGAACCCATTTCGAATTCCAGTCCTAATCTCCCTTACTTTTTCTGTTTAACACAAAGAGAGAGAGAGTGTTGGAATTCACCATCTTATTGGAGCATGGACTGACTATGCTTCTCGTGCTTTCAGGAGTCAGTTTTATCTAACCGAAAATTTGTTTAGGAGCTGTTTGGAGCAAGGAGTTGTTGCCACCAAGAGTATTTCAGCCTCTACATCAGCCTTCAAAAGTTGAAAGATATACCTACTAAACCCCTTATAGCATGGTTTAGTTTTGAATAACACATAGACATCGAAATGAGTCTTACAAGGGCATTTTTTGTTTATGTTTTTGCTGCCATTTCATTGTTTTTTGAAAAAGTTTTGAAAAATTGATTAAACCTTTGCATTGATACTCCAATAGTTGGCGTTTCTCATCATCCATAACATGTATAGAATAAGAAGGATGATAACATGTATAGAATAAGAATTTCAGCGAGGCTGAGGATAAGAGAAATGCTGGGTGAAGTGCAAATTGAAAACACTACAACACAACACAGGTGCCAAGAAGAAAAGATATTTCAGTCCAGAAGTCCTGCTTGTATGTAGGTTTCGACGGAATCAACTAGAGTCTCTTCTAATGCTCTGTATCTCCATCCCAGCTTCTGCAATTTCTCTGAACTCAGCTTTTCACTCTGTTTACCCTCAATAAACCTGCCAGCACATGAATGAAATAACAAACCATAACTAAAATTCCAATGAAAGTGATCCTAATGATCCCATCGAGTCTAAAAGGTGTGTGCGGCTTTTCTGCAAGAGGCTTTTCTCATAACTAAAATCTGTGATGCCATTAAAGCCTGCCCACTAAGGATCCTATGAGCCTATAACAGCAAAATCCTCTCAGATGAGGATGCATCATGGCATGGAGATAAAAACTCACTTCTTAGGATAATTGTAGTTGGGGTAAATTTTCCTCACTATTTCCACCATATCTTTGTAATTTATAAAGTGAGCTGTGCATATGTATCTTCCTTCGGCTTCAGGCTTCTCGTATGCCAGTAACAACGCTTCAGCTACATCCCGTACGTCTACCACCATCCGTGACCTGTTTTCAACTTCATCATATCCTTCTGCATGGTCATCAGACAGGACAAGAAGTTGGGATAGAGAAGTTATGACTGAAGTTAAATACATCGCCTATCCATCTCTTAAGATGAAAAGAACAAATCTAAAGCAGATGACTTGTAGCATAAAAACGAAAATTATGGAAAGAAAGGGGCAAGACTAGGAAAAAGTCTCTGAGTTCTTTGACATTGTCATCTGCCATATATAAAATCAAAAAGATTTGTGAAACTATAGATTTACCACTCTAGATGGGCAGAATATTAAAAACTCTAGTTCGATCTCTCTGCTAGAAGGTTCAATTTGGATCCTCCAAAAACTCAATCAAGTAAACAATGTGCAGAGATTAAGATCAAGATGAAACATAAAAAAACTGTTGCCGCAACAGATCCATATAGCTTTCCAAGTGAAGCTTAAAACCAATTGTTGGAATTTTCAAACCACAACAACAAATTGAAATAGCAGGAAACCTATTTAAATTGCGTTGATATAGCAGGTGACGGCGACCTTGATAGCAACAAGGTTCCTGCTTTATGACTTGAAATTCACAGGTTTGAATTGTGGGAAAAATCTCTTTGAAGAACAAGGGATGTTTGCATTCAAAAACAACACTCCCTCGAATCTCGAAAGTGGGGAGCCTCCTACACCAGAGATACCCTAGTTGAAATAACAGGTGACTTCCAATTCACCAAGTCCAGTTTCAGATAAAACCCTTTCAATGTTTTTGAAAGGGTTCAATTAAAGTATTGCCAGTCCAGATTTGGGAGCTCAAATATCCTAGAGAGCAAGTCTTAATCTCTCATAAATTTGAATGGCGCGCATCATTCCTTAGGCTTTATCATCACCTGGTTTTGAGCATTACAAATTTAACCTTGGGATATCAATGGGAAACCACAATAATAACTTAGAGCTTGGTAAGAAGGATAAAAACAAAGGCAAAAGCACTTCTATTATGTGGAAGCAATACCCTTTTTAATTTTTCAAGCATTGAACCTTACAGTTGGCATTCCAATTCAGTAAATAAATTGCGTGCACCACATATGAGCATGTCGTTTCAAATAGAGACAATAAGAACAAAGAAAATAAAAACAGGCCTGATCCATGTACCTTTCAAAAGCTTAATGAGAACCAAACTAGTAGCATTTGTTGAAGACTGGAGCTTTGGCCCAAGAACAAAAGTTGGACACACTCTCACAAGATCAAGTCCACTTCTTTTTGCAAACTCCAGTGCCTCGCTTTCTGCTTCTGTTTTGGAAAGGCAATACCAATTCTAGATAACAGAATCAGGAAGTCAGCACAATTATTGAAAAAACACATGCTTCAAATGAGCTCAGAATAATACCAAGAAGAAATGACTATAATTATAATGCAAATATTAAAGTTGCCCTTTGAAATTGATAACGTTAGTTTTTCTGCAATATTCTTTATCAGACCAACAAGCTTCATCCTTCACTTGACCCTCAGGCCAAGCAGGGTTCTTGGAAACAGCAGCCCCAGAAGATACAACCACCACTCTCTTGACATTTGCTTCAGAACTTTCCTCGAGTACATTAAGTGTACCCTTTACAGCTGGCTCAATTAGTTGTACCTACAAAGAGAGTTATTAGATACTGTGAAATCAATAAAAAAAACTTAACCAATAATATGTTAAGCTAATTAAAGTCCTACAAAATGCAAAAATATATTGATTGCAAACAGCTTGTAGCAGTTCAGTTGTGCCAATTTACTAACTTAGATGACTCCTAGAACTTTTAACAGAGGATTGTCTTTTCCTCTTCTTTTTTTTTTTTTTTTCACCGATGCAAATAGGAGTTAGGGGTTAGCAGCAATCAAGAACCAATAGATACATATTCAGATGTGTTGGACCAATGGGATCAGGGGTAGAAAGGTTAGGTACACTCAGGCCTCTTCCTAGATATATTATCATTACTTGCCTAACAGTCAAAAAGACAACCATCTTGGTTAGCTAATACCATGTAGAGTTGACAGTTCATATGCATAAGCTCTCCACTATGGCCCATGTATAAGAATGAATGTAAGCTACAGCAGAAAATGTGCATATGGAAAGGTCTCAGTTCAAAGCATGGCCTGTGGATACGAGTACCATTGGCATGGTCCACCCACACATTGCAAGTGGACAATCTGGAAAAGTCCACACGGGCTCAGAAGCCAATGCAAAAACAAATAGCCTTGGATGCAAATGATATTAATAAACAAGTACCATCATGAGGAATTCTCACCTCAGGGTTGGGTACACTGCCAGAGGGAACTGGACTGGCAACGTGGAAGACTCCATCACATCCTTTGATGGCTGCAGAAACTGAACTGCGATCCAGCAGGTCTGCCTTGAAAAGTTTCAGGTTCTCAGATGCTTTTTCAAATTTCATCAAATGAGCATTTTTCTCATCATCTGCAAAATACATGGGTAAAGACTTAAAAGTCCCTTTGAGATCTTAGTATTATAGTATATATAAAGGTTTCCAATTACATGATATTGTAAAGAGTAACTATCACTA
Source organism: Diospyros lotus (assembly GCF_014633365.1). NCBI lineage: Eukaryota > Viridiplantae > Streptophyta > Magnoliopsida > Ericales > Ebenaceae > Diospyros > Diospyros lotus. The sequence goes on from NC_068345.1 coordinate 33,727,097, forward strand.
ACGGTCCCTCAGCTAAGGTTTCAATGGACAAAACATTCTCCACACATCTTAGAAATATAACTGACCACCTCTATTTTGCTAAACGTTGTGTCAAATTTTTTCTTACCATTTATCCTGTTTTTGAGTTAACAAAAGTAGTTGTTTATGCTCAGAGTTAATAAAAACAAGCTCGCATCAACATGTTAGAAGACCAAATACTACATTTACCCTTATGTCCATTTTATCCTTGTATTTATATTGTTGTCATCCTCATAACAAGCTTTAATCACACTAGTTGGAGTTAACCAAATGGGTTATAAAATAATTAACTTAGGGTGTTCAATGATATTTTACCCTATTCTAAAACAAGCTCCTATAAAAATTGAACTCTTATTTGTTTAAAGGCAATTTCATTTAATTGCAATGTTCTCTTTCAAATATCAGAAAATGTCCATCCACAAGAGCCATATCTTCCAAATGAATTTATGTTAAAGAGGATAAATTCTAGACTGACTAATTTTAACTGAAAATAGAAGTGTGAAATTTGTTCAGACTTTTGAACAAACAAGCAAATTCTTGCTGCTTAATTTTTCCATCATACTTTATTTTCTTTATCTGATCAATCTATTAAAACATTTGCCAGAAGGAGATTATTTCATCAAATAGTAGAGGCTAAAGAAAAGAAAACATGTTTTGTAGAGGTTGACATTCATTTTTACATTGATCAATAACAATACATACAAAAATAACAATAATAAACATAAAAAACCAACTGGGGTTGCTCTGAAATTCATATTAAGCATTTCTTTCTTTTTATTTATTTATTTATATTTTATTTTCTGGTATGTTGACAAGTATAATGATATACATTCTTATATAAGCATGATCCTGCACTCTTATTTTAGTGATGCAGCCCAAACGTGACAGGCTAGCATAAAATTTAACTTTAGAAATCTCATGTAAGAAAAAAGGAGAAGGATATGTCGGGATCAGCACAACAATGGCAAGGCACTCATTCACCTTGCTAATCACAGAAACACTGACATGACCAAGCCACCGCTTGATTCTTGGGAGGAATCACTCAACTCTCTAATGGAAGCCAAGGCATTCACAATGCTTAATAAATCATCAACTCCCATTCTCCATTAAGTTTCCCAGATTATATAGGCATTTGGGTGCAATGATGAAATCCTTGACTACACACAATCCTCTATGGACTACAAGTTTCAAGAGTAGAGGACTTGGAACTGACCAACATTTAATAGCTGAAAGTTAAAAAGAAAAATACGAAATTAATGACTCTTGGAGAGAACTAGAATGAGCTGGACTTTAATTGAGTTTGCCCGGGAACTAGAAGAAAGTCTTTATTTCTAGATTCTGCATTCCTGCTGGCGGATTGTCACCCTTTTACTCTACAAAGTTTACAAGTGAGGACAAACTACATAACAAGATTGGAACTAAATTAGATTTATGAAAACAAAAACAACCACATCAGTATGTTGACAAACGTAATGATACACATTCTTATATATGCATGATCCTGCCTCCTTATTTTAGACTCCATTCTTCTCAGAGTACATAGGCAGTAGACAACTGCCAATGGTGATGACTCAAAACAACTCAAACTATTGATAATTGGTTATTGCAATTCAATGAATCTCTCAAATCTAGTAAGACCATGACACCGATATGTGTAGACTTCTTGTATTTGGCATTTACTCCAAAAGTGGTCACCGGAACTGTAATAATTAAAGATAAAAAATAAATCACGATCAAACTATCAAACACACAAACAAACACAAAGATTTATGTGAAAAACCCAAATCGAAAAAAATCATAGACAGAAAGAACAAATTATCACTATAATAATATTGCTACTACAATTGTGATGTTGCTGCAATAATTCCAAGGTATTGGGTACCTATTTATAGATCTACCACTTATCTATAGATGCATATAAAAAATGATTTAACTTGTATAAATCTATATTCTTATCAAAAGATGAGCCTCAAAGATAAATCTTGATTAGCCACAAAAATAAATCTTCAATTGTAAATGTGTCCCAATCACAATCAAATTTGACATCCCAATTATAGTCAAATTTGAATTCCAGATCACAATTATAACAAACTCCACCCTAACACGAAATTCAAATATGAAATTATTCATAATTCTTTCTTCTAGCAAAATCACAAAGAATTAATCTTCCCGATGAATTCCAACCAAATCCACACAAGGCTCACTATAGTCGATATCTTTAGCTACACTCAAAGTATAGATAACAAAATCAACCTCAGCATACCTTTACTGAGCTTAATGGCTCCACTTTCACCAATATACTTTTATCCATTTAAATTAAGAGTACTCACATCACCTAAATCCATATATGCTAAAATTGCTTGCGTATTCTCTTGAAAATCTAATATTTCGGTCCAACAATGAAATATCATATTTTAAAGTTGTCATTGCCAAGATCAAATAACCCCAAATGATGTCAAAAGCCAATAAAAGAAAGACTTAATAAAAAACAAACTAGGATAGCATATATGGGCAACAAATCTAGGTGAGATAGATTTGGATTTGTTGGATCTAGGCTAGATAGATTTGGCGGGTTGGATTTGGTCTTGAATGGATCAAATCTAGACAGATCTGATCTGGCAGGCTGGATCTACCGGATTCGGGTAGATCTATAAAGGAAAATTACCTCTTGAAGAGAAGATTCAAAACCAACACTAGATCGAGGCGATCACAAAGCCATCCAAGCATCCAACCTCTAACAGTATTCATGCAAACAAGCAACACCAAGAACCTCCAAGGGGGCGACTTCCTAAGGCTTGAATAGTGCTAGCTCAAAAAGGGCGGTGTGGGAGCTCTCTTATTTTTCTCATACATCACTATTTTCCATGCATCTCGTGGCATCAATGAAAGAACCACTTAGGGTTATTTATAACCCTTAGGCACAAAACCCTAATTAAAGGGGTTTGGGCCCCATGGTATTTTAAACCCATGTTTTAAACACTTTAAAACATAATATTGGGTCTTTCTTTCTATTCTCCTTTTGGGCTTTATGTGTTAAACACTTTAAAACAACCCTTTTGGGCCTTATGTTTTAAACAATTTAAAACAGCCCATTTGACTCCTTAAATCACCTCAATAGCCTTATGTTAGTCCATAAATAAAATCCTAATTAATTAGGTACCAATTCCCATCAAAACCTAAGGCCCCAATTAGGTAACCTAGTCCAACTAGGATTTTAGGGGGAATTTGACAAGCCTAATTTATGGATTCTATTTATCTTAGCTCTTCACAAGGGTTTCCTCAAACCCTAAACAAGCATGTCATTACCTAGTGATGTTTGCCCTTATGCATGTGACCCATTAGCCTTCTACTTATGTTGGCAATGACCATCTCAAAGGCTACCAAGAGCGGAGTCTAACAACCTATCATGGCCCCCAATTAATAGAATGGTCAAGTTGTGATCACTACCTTTTAGTGCTGGTCTTCCCATACAATTCAATCCCTTCATCAGTTTAAAGTGTCTCGACCAAACAAAGATATGGAAAGAGAGTTAATCACTTTTCAGTTTGATCATGATATTCTTTGGTCTCTTGAAAGGATGACTTCCTTTGGATTAACATCCAACTGTGGCCACAGACTTCAAGTTATCTTTCATGAAAGGGCCCATGAGACATATCTCCCCTTAATTAGAGTCGATGAATATCTTGACCACTCACAGCCTTCACATGCTTCATGGCATACCCAATCACTGTCGCACTCACAACCCTTATTGAGATTCTTCCATAATAGTGTCAAAGTATACGAATTCACATGCAAGGCACTATGGTGATCTCAACTCAAAGGATCACTTGCACGACTGTCACAAGAGGTTTCCTTAGACACTCTTTGCAAGATCCATTTGGAATCCTCGAGTCGAGCCACTATCTAATGAACTTGTTTTCTAACAAGCACCCGTGTATTAACTTAGGCATCTAATGCCCACAGTCTGTAAGATCAATTGCCACCTTCCCTACGATGACAACACAGTACACACCGATCTCTTTGTGTCATTGATGTCCCATCTCAATGACACTTTTGACCAAGAATGTTTTAAGCCATACTCTTGTGTGTATCAAAGACTTTACAATTAAAGTCACGCTTTAATTATTTTCTACATAGAGTATCCCTAGGAATTTTGTCTTTAGGCACCTTATATAATTAAATATAAAAGACAAAGATGTGCCGATTGAATATAATGAACATGAAACAAATAGATATATAACTCATTAATATATCAAATCTTAATGTATCATGCACAACTTAACATTTAAACTGTAAGCCATACACTAACAATATTAAATCTTAATGTATCAATTACATCTTAACACTTAACCTATAGTACATACACTAAGAAAGAAATCTCTACTTTCCGTTTCTTGTTGGATTGAGTAGTTAGATTGTGAGAGGGAGCAGCTGTGGAGTTAGGATGCCTAATATGACAGAAGCAGCAAAAGAACTAGGACAATAATCATAAAACAGGAACAGATTAGTTAAACCTTGTTGAGTGGGTTGAGATTATTGTTTAAGGAACCAAATCCCTTCTTCAGATACAGATCATGCAGAAGCCAGACAGTAGGAGTGGGTCTGGGATATGATTGTTTAAGGAACCAAATCCTTTCTTCAGAAACAAATCATACGGAAGCCACGCAATAGGAACCAAATTTCTTCCCAAATTTCTTCTTCAGACTCAAATCATAAATGAGCCACCTGCCAGACAATAAGAGTGGGTCTGGGATCTGATTGTTTAACGAACCAAATCCCGTACTCAGACACTAAATCAGACAGAAGCCAGAAACTATGAAAAGAGTCTTGATTGCCCGGCCGGGCTACTAGATAGCCCATACTGAGCTGTGCCAGAAGTAGATGTAGGTAATTATTAGTTATAAAAAAGGAGGATTGAGAAGGTGGGTTCAGCAACAGCAACTAGAGTGCCAAATTCAAACCAGATTAGGACCTAAGGCAATCAATAATGTTTGTTATGCACAGACAGAAGAGACATGCCATGTGTACTTTCATAAGAAGAAACTCAATCAGAAGTAAAAAGCCAACAGAAAAGTGGAGAGACCGAATCCGAAGAAAAAATAATCAAAATCGTAAGGGTAGATAGATGCAGTAGAACAGTGAGGAAGCATACGAGGATCTCTGACCGTTCCGTGGACGGTGTAGCCATTGGAGAGGAGACGCTTCACCAACCATGAAGCTACGTACCCTCCTGCCCCTGTCACGTACACCCTCCCCTTCTCCGCCATTTGTAATCAGCAGTTACCAGAAAAGCAGGCACCAGAGGTAATTAAAGATGGACGACAGGAGATAATAATGCTGTTTATACAAATGGCTTTCGAGTCTCTGTGTGTTTAACAATATATTCTCTTTTGGAAATGACTATTAGAAATATTTGAGGTGATATTAGTACATTAACACATTATATTATGTGTTATACTAATATAAATATATAATATATTAATATATAAATGTTATCACCTCAAATATACTAATTTAATATTTTCATATATAAGGGTAAATTATAAAGAATAATCTTATGAAATATTTGAGGTGATATTAGTACATTAACACATTATATTATGTGTTATACTAATATAAATATATAATATATTAATATATAAATGTTATCAAAATATTAAATTTAATATTTTCATATATCAAGGTAAATTATAAAGAATATTCTTAAGATTTAGTGAAGTTGCAAGAGACCTCTAACATAGGTCAATGATAACTCTTGTTGTTAAAATAGCGATAAAATGATAAATTTAATCTTTATTCTTTTTTATTTAAATAAAAAATAATGTCTCCAAAGTATGACTCAGCAATAAAGCATATAGAGTTTCATAAGAAATATTAGAGATCAAATTTTTATTGTAACATTTGCTCCATGTAGAGATTTGAATTGAATGTCTTATTCTATACGTGTATAGGTTGTGAACACATCTGAATTTACTCAATAGACGAATCAGGGGGAATGCTGCTTGTTTTCAAAACTAATTGAGTAAAACTCAAAATCTAGTTATCAAAAAAAAAAAAATAATAATTTAGTTAGAATCTTTTAGGCTATTGCCACTAAATTGAAAAAATGAGAAGATAAAAAAAAAAAAAAAGTAGAGGATGGGGCGGGGGAAATGGAAGAAAAGCCTAAATTTAAGTTTGAGAAGAAAAAGTGAAAAAATGAATAGAAGAAGAAGAAATTAACAATAAATCTAAATTTGGGCTTAAGAAGAGAGAGAGAAAAAAAAGATGAATAGAAGAAAAAGAAAAAAGGATGATGATGGTGATAAACAGTAAAAGAAAAAAAAAAAAGAGAATAAGAAGAAAAAGACTTATTGTTAGCGCTGATTATTTGAAGAGACAGAAACAAGAAAGAAGAAATGAAAAATAAGAAAGAAATAGTATTTAAATATAAGGGTATTTTAGTTATTTTTTAATATTTGGTGTGAATTATTTAATGATAAAAGAAAATATAATACAACATTAAATTTTAAAAATATTCTTTTTATTTTTCAAATATGAAAAATACTTTTTCAAAAACCCTAAATCTCATAGATATTGCATCAAGTTTTCTAGGCTAAGCATCAATGCTATTAAGATTATAATTTTTTTCAAAATAAAAATTAAAGAACTAGTCAATCAAGAATAAAACTACTTTTGTTGTGCCATAAATTTATCAAGCGTTTCCCTGTGTATTTTTTTAATGAATAAATATAAGTTGGTGTATTTTTTTAAAAAGTAATAATAAATAAATAGTGAAGAAATAATTAATGATATTAATCATTAATGATAAATAATTGGGGTAAGGGTCAAATTGTACAAGAAAAAAAGTGATATGTCACTCTATAAATTGTAAAGTAAAATAAAAGTGAGTAGGGTGCTTTTTAAGGGGGAAATAAAGAAAAAAAAAATAAAAAATGTTTTTTTCTCGATATGCTGGATTTTTTCTTAGAAACGTTGGGCATTATTTTCAGAAGCTAAAAGCTGCGTTCTTTTTGTTGTTTTTAAGTTATTTTTAGTTTTCAGTTTTCTAAAATAAAAAAACTCGTTCTCTTTATTATTTTTAAAAATGTATTTTTGAAAATAAAAAAAAAATTATAAAGAAAAATCAAAACAACAAAAAATTATTTTTAGTGTTTTCATCCAAAACAAACTCAAAATTCAAAACACATTTATTTATTTGTATTTTATTATTATAATAGAAAAAAATATTACAAAATTCATTAACTTTAAAATGTATATATTTTTTTAGTAATATATTAATATTGAATATTTTTAATTTATCAAATAATCAAATTTATTGAATAAAATATTATTAAAAATTATTTTCAAAAGTTCAAAGAGAACGCGTTTTCTAATTTTTTGTTTTGAGAAATAGTTTTTCAAAATGACAAAGAGAACACGTTTTTAATTTTTTTAAAATAGACTATCAAAACAGAAAATTGAAAATAAATTTAAAATTAAAAATTAAAAAGTAAAGAAAATGCAACCTAATTATTTTAGGTTTTCTTTACAAAATTTTTTTTCACTTTTAAAAATAATAAAATAAACATATTTTTATTATTTTAAAAAATTAAAAACTAAAAATAACAAAGAAAACGCATGTTAAAACTTTCTTCTCAAAAGTTGAAACATTCTTCCTGGACTCTTGTAGAGATAGATAAGTTGTTATTATTTACTGTTAATTAGTTAGAGACTTATTGTTAATTAGTTAGAGGCTGTAACTATAGTTATTTTATAATCCATGAAAATAGAAGAAGTATTTTTTTCAGGTCTCCATTCTCTCCCATACATGTCTTCTTCTTTGGCAAAGTTGCAGCGTTTCCACATGATATCAGAGCAGCTCTTTGCGTAACCTTGCTCCTCTTACAACTTTGTTGCGACCATTGACAAGCTACGGGAGATCTTGAAGCGAACAATATAGAGACATCCATTGATCGTGCTGCAAATTTGATAGAAGGAGATTCATTCTGATTACAAAGTTCAAATCATCCAAGATTGCTTTTGGTCACGGCACCTTTGGATGGGACGAATTACAGATCTTGGAGCCGTGCAATATAGATCAGTCTTGGAGCGAAACAGAAGCTAAGTTTTGTAGATGGAAAAATCTAGCAACCAAGGGAAGATTCTGAGCAATTTGAGGCTTGGCAGAGGTGCGACTATATGATCACGTCTTGGATATTGAACTTGTTGTCGAAGGATCTGGTAGAGGCTTTCTTGTACACGACTACTGCGAGATAGCTTTGGAATGAAATTGCTGAACGATTTGGGGAAAGCAACGGACCGCTGGTTACCAATTACAACTGAAGATTGCTTCTATATTGTAGGAGAGTGCACCTATTTCTGTATATTACACTCGGTTGAATAAGCTATGGGATGATCTGGCTTTTGTGGAACCGTTACCTTCCTGTTCGTGTGGAGCAACAAAAATAATGGCAGAAATGACAGATAGAAATAGCTTGATGCAATTTTTTATGGGGCTTCGCGAAGGATATGATCAAGTACGAAGCCAAATACTCTTACTAGACCCCTTTCCTAGTGTAAACAAAGCCTATTCTATGGTTTTACGATTTGAGGCACAACGACAAGTGTCTTCTACGTTGGGTGACATAGCAACTGAATTTGCTTTGTTGGCTAAAAATGTACCTTCTATGCAGGGGATGGATCCAGCAATTTGGGATAGGGTGGGCTGGGGCTGGGCTGGATCAGGGGTGGGCTGAAATAAATTTAGGCTAGACTTTCACATTAGAATTTTAATTTTTTTGTGGGCTGCTTGGGCTTCAACCAAGGGCAGCTCACATTTGAATCCACCCCTGCTTCTAAGTAGCTAGATTCAAGCAAAACGAAGGGGAAAAAAGGGTTTTGTGTATGGATAATGTTACACTACTAGAAAGTTAGATAACTTGGTGGACAACTCTAAAAAATTACATATCTAACCTTTAATCTAAAAGACAACTTCACTCTCATTTCTCACTCCTTTTCACTCTTAGCTTTCACTCTCTCTCTCTTTCTCAAAATCACCCTCTCTCAAACCTACCCTCGCAGGTTGCAGTGTCTGCCCCCCACACTGCTCTCGCATCGTCGTCGCCGTCACCCCCGCCACTGCTGCTAGCACTGTCGTCGCCTGCCGTCGTCCCCACCTCTTCGCATAATCATCTCCCTCACCAACACTGCGAACACCACTTGTCGTCGTCATCACCCCTACTATCGACTATTGACCACTATCACCCTCTCCACCAATCGCTCTGACGGATTGCTGGCCCATCCCGTCAACCGATTGCACAACACCACCTTCACCTCCCACACAGTCATTTGCTCCACCCCAGTCGTGACCCACCGACAGGCCAAAAAAACCCTCCACCGCAGCCCGTACCCACCGCCATCACCCGCCCCTACACCATCGCTCGGACCGCCACTATTCTCCCGCTAGTTGCTTACACCACCTCGCCCCTCTCTCTCTCACCCTCGCCTTGAGGAAGGAACACGCCATTGCTATTGGCATCGCAGTCGCCCAAGAATGGCGCCATCGCCGTCGCCCCCCTCCCCCACGCCACTTGAACCGCCACCCCTGCACCACACCATTTATTGCCCACACCCGGCTAGCCTCAGCCTTTGAGAGAAACCTGCCACCGTCGTTGCCTGCCATCTCCCCCGCCAACGCCATGGCACCCACCCGTTGGCCAGAGAAACTCTTGATTGAATGATCTTTGTTATGTTTTTTTTATTTAAGAAATATAATTTTAATACAAAATAAGAGATGATTTTAAGATATAATTGATACTGTTGCAATAAGTTAATATTTAAAGTGATCTTAAATGAGAAACTAAATTATTTAATTACTTGTGTGATCTTATTATATATATTAATATTAACATTTTTAATGGCAACCATCAAGATTGATGTTGTTACGTCTAATTACAAAATAATAAGAAAAAAATTATTGTTATATTTGATCATAAAATAAATAAAAAATATCTAATTATATTAGATTTGGTCTTAGAAATATTAATTTTACTCCAATCTTATTTTACACTGATTTTTAACTCTATCAAAAGCCAAAAAAAAAAGAATTTAACAAATGTTAAAATTTTATAAGTAAATGATTTAAATTAAGTAATTTGATTAATACCCTCAAACTAAAGAAAAACTATTAAATGAGCATGAAACACGTAGAAATAACACAAGCAATATTTTCTACCCAATTGTCAAATATACAATCAAAATAAATCATGTTCTTTTACAAATCAAAATAAATTATATTTTTTAATGTTCATTTCAACAGCTACATCATCATAAAAAACAACAGAAGTAAAAAAAACAAAAAGTAGAAAAAAAGAAAATATATAAATATATATAAATATATGTATATACACGCAAAAAATCAAAATATTTATAAATGTATATATAAATGGTGTGGTGCGGCAATGGGGTCGACGGTGGCGGTCCGAGCGACAATGTGGGGGGCGAGTGACAGTGGTAGGTGTGGGTGGTGGTGAAGGGTTTTTGTGGTCGGGGTGGGGCGGGCGACTGTGTGGGGGCGAAGGCAGTACTATGGTGTGGGTTGGCGATAGTCGTCGGAGCGGCGGTGTGGGGCCGGGGGGGGGGGCGGTGGTCAGTGGTAGGTGGTGAGGGTGAAGGCGACCGCAGGCGGTGTTCGCAGTGTTGGTAGAGGAGACAGCTATGCGAGTGGGGGGGGGGGCAACGGCTAGTGGTGCTCGTAGTGTTGGCGGGGGAGACGGCGGTGCGAGCAACGGTGGCGGGGGTGATGGTGACAGTGGGGCAAGAGCAGTGTGGGGGGCAGATGTTGCAACTTGCGGGGGTGGTTTGAGAGAGAAAGAGTGAGAGAGAGATGGTGGTTTTGAGAGAGAGAGTGTGGTTTGAAAATGGGCGGGTAAAGATAAAATTAATTAAAAAATATTTGATGCGGGTATTCACAAACATGCCAAGTTCTCGTGATAATTTAGTGTCAAAATATCACAAGAACTTGGAGTTGTTGACCAAATTGTCTACTAATTAGTTCATATAGCGTTATCCTTTGTGTATACTCTAAGAAGGATGGACATGTCAAGGAATAATGTTTTAAATTGATTGGATATCCTGAATGGTACAAAGGTAACAGGAACAGAAACATTCGTCAAGCATTTGTTGCACTTATTGAAAATAAAACCGGGGAAAATCAAGACACTCCGTTGGAAATATCTAGTGTTACAGCTGGAAATGAGGAATTAAGTGCAACTTTGGCCAATACTCTATTAAGAATTCTTCAAAGCAGTAATCCAAGTGCCAACTCCAACAATGTTCTCACCAATTTTGCTGGTAACGACTCATCTTTACTGCTTTGTTGTTTTAGTTCAGTTTATGCTAAACATTGGATCATTGACAGTGGCGTAATAGACCATATGTGTCATGACTTTAGTTTTTTTTATGTTTGCCATACCGTAGCACAACCAATCACCATATCTTTACCTAATGGCACTACTACTAACGTCACTCAGGTAGGCCTTACCAAACGTCATCCTAAATTGTAACTTCAGGATGTGTTTTATACACCATCCTTCTAGTTCAATCTTCTTTCGGTCAGTAAGCTGCCTAGAGATATGGGCTTACTTGTAATCTTTTATCCTTGTGCCTGTTTGTTTCAGGACCTGATGACTAATGAGATCATAGCAGTGGGGGGTGTTTGGAGGGCTGGCTGTACGTTTTGGACCAATCTGGTTTTTCAAGTGACGATATCTCTTCTTTCTTTGCTCAATTACAGTTTAATAAGCTGTCACCCGTATCTGATACATTCTCAAGTATGATTCAATCTAATAAAAGTCGTTCGATATTATATCATGTTTCTGTTGTTCAATCTATTTTTGATTTGTGGCATGCAAGACTTGGACATCTCATTCTATGCCCATACATATCCCTTCTTTGAAACACCTTGCTATTATAGACCATTATTGTTCTGTGTGTCCTTTAGCAAGCAAACCTGCTATCGTTTTCCCACACATATTCCTATATCCAAAACCATTCTGGAACTAATTCATATAGATTTATGGGGGCCTTATCACATCTCTTCCATTTGTGGAGCCAATTATTTTTTGACCATCGTTGACGATTTTTCTAGAGCAACCTGGACTTTTTTGCTCCAACAAAAGGATCAATGTCCTTCGATTCTCATTCAATTCATTACCATGATTGAAAATCAGTTTCAAACTCAAGTTAAAACAGTGCGTAGTGATAATGGAATTGAATTCCTTAATAGCAAATGTCGAACTTTCTTTCTTTCTAGAGGAATAATTCATCAAACAACCTGCCCTTACACACCACAGAAAAATGGTGTGGTTGAATGCAAGCATCGACATCTCCTTGATATTGCTCGATCTTTACAGATTCAATCTTTTCTCCCTCACAAATTTTGGGCCGAATCGATTCTTGCTGCCACACATATTTTGAACAGACTTCCCTTGTCTTGTCTTTCTTGAAAATCTCCTTATCAGGTTCTATTTGGAAAACCTCCAAATTATACTAATCTTCGGGTGTATGGTTGTCTTTGTTTTGCTACTATGACACAACTGCATCGAGACAAATTTCAACCTAGATAAATTCCATCTGTATTTCTTGGTTATCCTTAAAATCTAAAGGGATACAAATTATATGACCTGCAAGCTAAAAAAGTGTTCGTTAGCCGAGATGTTCACTTCTTTGAACATATATTTCCATTTAAGGCTGTTGTCCTAGTTCCTGCCACACCTGTACCATTGCCATGCTTGTCACCTTCTTTAGATTCCTCAAATGTTTCATCACCTAATTCTTCTCAGCCAGTAGATTTACCACTTTATGCATCCTTGTCTCCTCCTCCCTTCTACTTCTTCTCCTATTACTGTTACTTCTCCACCTGTTGTTATTCCTCGACGAAGTACCCATATATGTACCAAACCAGGTTGGCTTCAACATTTTGTGGGCGTTGCCACTTCATCAACTTCCCTCTGCAATGATCCAAGTCATTCATGTAATTCCCAGCCTTTTATTTCCTCTAATTCTTTCCAATTTGCCCCTGCTTATACTACTGTCTTCCTTAATAATGTTCTTGCCATCAACGAACCTACTACCTTTCAGCAAGCTTCTTGTGACCCTAAATGGATTACTGCTATGAATAATGAATTAGAGGCATTGGAACAAAACTGTTAGAATTATAGCATAGAAAGGAAGGAGCACACTTTCTTGTTTTTCAGAACTTAATAATGTCTCATTGATACTTGCTGATATATATACACAAAAGACATAATCCCATGATTTAAGGAGGGGCCATACCTATTACAACTTTCCCTTTAACAACCCTTACAAAAAACTTTCCATAAAACAAGGACATCCATTTCTTTTTACTAACCCTCCACAGCCAAATATCATTACAAATATTCTAATCTAACTTAGGAGTATCTAGAAAAATCTGACTTCAACACTCCTCCTCATGATTTTTCTTGGAGACTCCCAGTTTGACCCTTAAATCTTTAAACCTTCCAGCTGCAAGTGACTTAGTCATAATGTCTGGAAGTTGGTTTTCTGAGCTGCAATGAATCAGCTGCACTTCACCTTCTTTTTCAGCTTGCCTGATGGCATGAAACTTGACATTTATGTGCTTTGTACACCCATGTTGCACTGGATTTTTAGTCATTGAAATGGCTGATTTATTGTCAACTTGAATGACAGTAGCTTCCTGTTGAGTTTGAAACAAATCTGCCAAAACCTTCCTTAACCAAATGGCTTGGTTAGCAGCAGCAGCAGCAGCTATGTACTCTGCTTCTGCAGTTGACTGAGCAATAACATCTTGCTTCCTTGAAACCCATGAAAAAACTCCTGAACCCATAGAAAATACATAACTAGTGGTGCTTTTCATGTCATCAAGGCATCCTGCCCAATCACTATCAGAAAACCCTTGCAACTTTCCATTTTCTGCTGTTGTATACCAAATTCCAGAATCATAAGTACCTTTGACATACCTTAGGACTCTTTTAGCTGCCCCTAAATGAACCTGACCAGGTGATTGCATATACCTGGACAACACACTTGCTGCAAACATGATATCTGGTCTTGAAGCAGTTAAATACAAGAGGCTTCCCACCAAACTTTTATAATGGCTAGGATCCACATCTTCACCATTTTCTGCTTTTGACAGCTTTCCATTTTGAGCCAGAGGTGTAGCAACAGATTCACACCTTTCCATATTAAACTTATTCAACAAATCAAATGCATACTTTCTTTGGGAAATGAAGATGCTAGCCGATGATTGGCTAATCTCCATCCCTAGAAAGTAGGTCATAAGCCCCAAGTTTGACATTTCGAATACAGCTTCCATTTCCTTCTTGAATTCAGCAATTAGCCTTGAATTACTTCCAGTTACTAACATATCATCAACATAGATAGATAAGATTAACAATTCTCCAGTTTCAAACCTTTTAACATAGAGTGTAGCTTCATTTTCACTTCTTGTGAAACCACAATGCAGTAGGTGTGAGTCTACTTTGTTGTACCAGGCTCTAGGAGCTTGTTTCAGGCCATACAAAGCCTTTTGTAACTTGTAAACCTTGTTCTCCATCCCTGAAACCCGAAACCCTTCTGGTTGCTCAACAAATAACTCCTCCTGTAGCTCACCATTCAAGAATGCTGACTTTACATCCAAGTGATACACTTCCCATTTCAAGTTAGCAACCAAAGCTAATAGCAACCTTATAGTTTCATGCCTTGCAACTGGTGCAAACGTGTCACCATAATCTACACCAGCTTGCTGTGAATATCCCTTGACAACAAGTCTAGCCTTGTGCTTGTAAATAGAGCCATCAGGATTCAACTTTGTCCTGAAAATCCACTTCACCCCTATCACATTTCTTACTTCAGGTCTGTCCACAAGCTGTCAAGTATTATTTTTCTCTATCATATCAATCTCCTCCTGCATTGCCAATCTCCATTCTTCATACTTTACTGCTTCAGCAAAGGAGGAAGGCTCCAAGGCTGCATAATTGCATTTCTCATATACCTCAGACAATGATTTTGTCTTGAGAATAGGAGAATCAGGAGGGGAATCAGCAGCCTTATCAGAATTCATTCTAGAAGTCAAAACAGAAAGTTGCAGTGAATCAGATTTCCCTTCAGTTTTCTACAAGAAAACTTTGTCTTTTTCAACAAGACCTTTGTCCCAATTCCAATGTAGAGACTCATCAATCACCACATCCCTGCTCACATAAACTTTTTGACTTTGCATATTATAAATCTTGTAGCCTTTTGACATGGATGAATAGCCCAAGAAAATTCCCACTTCAGCCTTCTGATCTAGCTTGCTTCTCTTTGCAGAGGGCACATGGACATAGCAAATTGAACCAAATGTCCTCAAGTGTTTGGCTGTTGGTTTTAACCCTGACCAAGCTTCTACTGGAGTCTTCCCATCCACTGACCTTGTAGGCAGCCTGTTGAGTAAATACACTGTTGTATGAATAGCCTCTGCCCAGAAATTCAAAGGCAAATTCTTTTCCACCATCATGCACCTTGCCATTTCCACAACAGTTCTGTTCTTCCTCTCTGAAACTCCATTTTGCTGTGGTGAGTAGCTCATTGTTAGTTGATGACTAACACCCAAATCTGCACAAAACCTCTCAAATTCATGAGAAGTATACTCCTTCCCATTATCAGACCTCAAAGCCTTCAACTTGCATCCACTTTGAGTCTCAACCATAGTCTTGAACTTCTTAAACACAAAAAAAGACATCCCCTTTGCTTCTCAAGAAATATACCCAAGTCATTCTAGTGAAATCATCAATAAACAACACAAAATACTTGTTTTGACTTAATAATTCTGTACTCATTGGTCCACAAACATCAGTGTGCACTAACTCTAATTTCTCCTTAGCTCTCCATGTTGCACTAGCAGGAAATGTTTGTCTATGCATTTTTCCAAATTGACAAGAACCACACATATCACTAGTCACTTGGATTTCAGGTAGGTCCCTTGTTAAATCATTTGCTTGCATATATTTCAAAGCAGCCAAATTAAAGTGCCCATACCTTCTGTGCCATACCACAGATTCATCCATCTTTGCAAAATTAGCACTATCACCAACAACATTCCAATTTAAAGGAAAGGCCTTATCAACCATAACCACTTTAGCAATCAAGCAATCATGAGGATCATAAATATAGCAGAATTTCCCTTTAAATGATAATGAGTACCCATTTGCAAGCATTTGAGCTACACTTAATAAATTCTGAGCTAAACAAAGTATAAATAGCACATCATGAATGTATTTAGTACCTTGCTTAGTGTTTACTGCCACTGAACCCTTTCCTTCTGCTTGAACCACCTGTCCATTTCCAAGCTTTACTCTTGTCTTCACAGACCTATCTAAATTGGAAAAAATCTGCTCATCTTTGGACATGTGACTAGTGCAGCCACTATCAATAAACCAAGTCTGCTTATAGGAGTTTTGTGTTTCCTGGAAAGCCATAAACAGACTAGCAGATTCATTCTCCTGCTCATCTATAAAATTTGCTTGTTGTGTGGACTGACCTTGAGATTGACTTTGCTTGGCCCTACAATTTCTTTCTATGTGACCAGGCTTTTTGCAAAACCTGCATTCTATTTGAGGTTTTCCTTTGTACCAACAATCCTTCTCCAGATGATTGGTCCTTTGACAAGTGTTGCACGGTGGAAACTTGCCATTTTTTTCCAAATTCCTTGGACCCCATAATACCTTTTCCTTTACCTCCTTTGTTTGATGTAGGCTGTTTTGAGTCTTTAGCAGGCTGTTTCCCTTTATGCCTGGCTTGAAATGCCCCTTCAGATACTTCTTCCTCCCTTATACTTGTTCTCTGCTTTTGTGCTTGCAGTTTACTAATCAACTCAACAATTGTTAAAGTCTTGAGATCACAAGATTCCTCAATGGCTGAAATCTTGGACTCAAATCTTGCTGGCAAACTGATTAGAATTTTTTCTACCACCTTACTATCTTCATAAGTCTCTCCAAACAGCCTTATCTTATTTACAAGCTCCATGAGCTTAGCAGAATAATCTTTCACCGTTTCACCTTCTTTCATCCTTAGCATTTCAAATTCACGTTTTAAAGTTAGGAGTCTAACAGCCCTTACCCTGTCACTTCCTTCAAATTCTGATCTTAGCTTTTCCCATGCTTCCTTAGGACTTTCACATGTCATTATTCTGGTGAAGATAACATCTGACAATGCTGAATGAATGCATGTGAGAGCCTTTGGTTGTTTAGCTTTCTGTTCTTCATGATTCTTAATCTGAGCCATTGTTGGATTAGGCAGCAAAGGCGGAGGATCTGCTCCTACTTCCACTGCATCCCACAGATTCAAAGCCTTGAGATATGCCTTCATCTTTATCACCCATATGTGATAATTTTCTTTTGTAAACATTGGAGGACCCGTCCCTAGGAAATTGCTGGAAGCCATCTCACTCTCTAAAGTGTTTGATCTCTCACCTCACAAACACTCTCAGAATTTTCCTCACAGATCCCTCAAGAAGACAGCTCTGATACCATTTGTTAGAATTATAGCATAGAAAGGAAGGAGCACACTTTCCTGTTTTTCAGAACTTAATAATGTCTCATTGATACTTGCTGATATATATACACAAAAGACATAATCTCATGATTTAAGGAGGGGCCATACCTATTACAACTTTCCCTTTAACAACCCTTATAAAAAACTTTCCATAAAACAAGGACATCCATTCCTTTTTACTAACTCTCCACAGCCAAATATCATTACAAATATTCTAATCTAACTTAGGAGTATCTAGAAAAATCTGACTTCAACAAAAACAACACTTGCACACTTACTTCTTTGCATAAAGGTAAAAAGGCAATAGGCTTCAAGTGGGTTTATAAAGTAAAATACAATCCTGATGGTTCAGTAGATCGCTACAAACCTCGTTTGGTTGCCAAAGGGTATAACCAAATTAAGGGTCTTGACTTTAAGGATAGGTTTTCCCTTGTTGCTAAAATGGTCACTGTCCGGCTTCTTATTGCCCTAGCAACTAATAAAGGTTGGCTTATATGTCAGTTAGACATTAACAACGCATTTCTTCATGGTTTGCTCAATGAAGAAGTTTTTATGCAACCACACCTCCTAGTTATTCTAAAGCAACACCAGGGCAAGTCTGTTTGCTCAAGTGGTCTCTTTACGAATTGAAACAAGCATCTAGACAGTGGAACATTGAATTCTCTTCCTTCCTTCTTAGCATTGGTTTTCAACCATTTGCCCATGATCACTGTCTATTTTTTCAGCAATCTGAAGCTCATTTCACTGCTTTGCTTGTGTACATTGATGATGTTTTATTGACTGGTAGTGATTTGGACCACCTTCATTTGGTTAAAAAACAACTTGATGATAAATTTACTATCAAGGATCTTGGTTTTGGCCAATACTTTCTGGGCATTGAAATTGCTTGTTCATACACGAGTACTTTCTTAAGTCAATAGAAATTTATACTTGATGTCATACAGGATGTAGGTTTACAAGATGCAAAGCCTTCTTCTTCTCCTTTATCTCTGGGTTTATATTTGTCCCCTAATTAGGGGGAACTTCTTTCTAATCCTGATTAGTTTTGAAGGCTTATCGGGTGTTTCTTATACAAAAATTTAACTCATCCTGATATTAGTTACACTGTGCAGCACTTAAGTTAGTTTATGCACTCTCCCCGACAACTTCATTTTGATGCTGCTATACATGTTCTTAAGTACCTTAAGGGTTCTATCTCCATGGGTCTCTTTTATCCAGCATCTACTTCACCTAATATTACTTCCTATTGTGATGCTGATTGGGCAGTTTGTCGATCTACTAGGTGATCTCTCAAAGGCTTTTCTATCTTCTTTGTGGGAGCTCTTGTTTCTTGGAAGACGAAGAAACAAAAGACTGTCTCATGTTCTTCTGCTGAGGTCTAGTACCGCAGCATGGCTGCCACTGTATGCGAGTTGTTATGGATTTCATATTTGTTATAGGATCTTCGGATTTCTCTCTCTTTGCCTATTTCTCTATACTGTGACAATCAAGCTGCCCTACATATTGCTGCCAACCTTGTTTTCCATGAGTGCACCAAGCATTTAGACACTGATTGTCACTTGGTCCGAGAACATCTCAAACGTGAGTTTGTTCAGCCTCTTCCTATTTCCTTTGCTAATCAGCTTGCGGATCTCTTCACCAAAAATCTTTATCTACGGTTCGTTTTCATTGTCTTCTTTCCAAGTTGGGACTTTTTGTTCCACTGTCTCCAACTTGAGAGGGGGTGTGACTTAATTTGATCTTGCTTTAGTTTTTAATTCTGATTTTTGCATTTAGAAAAATAATACCTTACCTTTGGTGCTCTCTTTTTGTTAATATTTAATTAATTAATCTAATAAATTAGCTACATACCAGTTGGTTTCATGTTGAAAAAAAAGGATTACCGATCAAATAAAACAATCAGCGCAAGTGTAAATTCTTAATTTTTTTCGAGATAAGTCGAAAAGATTTTTTTTTTATTTTTTATTGTGGAAAGAGATAGATAAGCTATTATTACTTACTGTTAATTAGTTAGAGGCTGTAACTACAGTTAGTTGTGGTTAGTTAGTAATTGTACTATAAATAGACTACTGTATAGTCTACGAAAATAGAAGAAGTATTTTTTTCAGATCTCCATTCTCTCCCGTGCGTGTCTTCTTCTTCTTTAGCAAAGTTGCAGCGTTTCCACAACTCTCCTTCTTCCCGGAACAATGGTAGCTTCTTCCTAGACTCCTCCTTCCCGTAACAATGGCAGCTTCTTCCCGGAATAATGGTTTCTTCTTCCCGGGCTCATCTCCTTCCCGAAAGCCGCATGCTTCTTGCATGCGGTACTCTCCTTGCTCTCGGGCTGCTCCTTGCTCCCGGCCATCATCCTTACTGCCGGCCACTCTCCTTCCCTGCTGGCGAAGCCTTCCCAATCGGACGTTTCTGTCGAAATGCCACCTGCCCCCGCATGCAGCCCCCTTGCGTGTCCAGCTGCACACGCGGCCTACTTCGGCCGAGGCAGTCCTCCCATAAGGCCAACCGAGCCCCTAGCTGCTGCAACCGTCTTCTTCCTCACGTGCAAGCCACTTCCATCTATTTTATTGCAATTGAGATTGCATATTATATCATATGATAGCCACGCATGCTGCCACCATCTAATTGCCATACCGCTATAATATACAAATAATATGCATAATTTATATTTAACATAAGAACCTCTATAATATACTGTCAGTAGGTTATCAGCGAGAGAGGGAGGAGGAAACAGATGTCCGAAGTAGGAGTACAATGACTGATTGACAGAGCTTCCTTGCACCAACGACCCACAGAGGTTCCTCACGCGGCCGACCAACTAACCTTGTGTTGACTGACCCACCAATCGATAAAGACTCACCTATCATTGCTCTCGTCTTGGCCGACCGACCGACTGACCCATAGATAGATAGACACCCACCTATCAACGCTCTCGTCTTGGCCAAGCGACCCATCGAATGAGGATGAAGCTCTATTGGTTGTCGGGACGAGGAAGATCCATCAATCATTCATCATCCTTCTCCCTCCAACCTTTGTTTCCTCTCTCCCTCCCTCACTGATAATTCACTAACATTGCACATGTATCTCATGTACACTCATTTGAGAGATGAGGTATATAATTGTAACAAAATTAAAAGTTTAGGGGTATGATAGATCTACTTTCAAGTTGGGAGAGCCAGAGAGGCCAAATAGGTATGAGGAAAGAGTTGGAGGGTGTATTTATCCCTTATGCCTTTTATTTTATAAACATAGTCCACGTGGGGTCATGCATGTTAACAACACTTTACCATCCTTTACCCTCTATGATGCTGATGTGGTTGACTTTTTATCCATCAATTTCTTTAGCAAGGTGTCATAAGGGATAGCCACAATGTTGAAAGAGGAAAAAGGCAAAGGGGCAAGAAAGACAGTGGAGATCGAAAATAAGGGTACTTTTGGCATTTAATTTTTTTTGACGTGGCTACTCGATTTGCGTCACATGTTTTTGGAGGTCAAGAGAAGGTCTTATAATTTACAAAAATACAAAAATAATGTATGTAATTTAAAAAAAAAATTAAAAGGGATAGGTGTAATTATCTCTGTATATTATGATGATTCACTAAACCCTAAAACTTGGAGTAAAAAGATGAAAAAATTGAAACTGTAGTAATTTTGTCATTGTAGATGAAGAGGAAAGCTAAAAGTCATAAGAATTTTTTTAAAATGGTAAAAATATATATTTTTTAAAAATTATCTTTTTATATATTCGATAAATTAAAAGGTACCTCACAATAGAGGTATGCATTTGATTTGTATATATCAAAGGGATCATTTTCGATTAGTTTGACATGATTTTTATTATCCATAATATAAGTTGAGTTGAATTATGTCGAAACATTAAGAACTTGAAAGGCTGAAAAATCGAACCCAGTGATAATTAAGCGGAACTATAATTTTGAATAGAATGATGTATAATTCTTTTCATTTTAATGGTTTTAGTCTTTACTTTGTTCTAGTCTTCTCTTTCAGTTCTTCTCTGCCCCAACTAATCTTATCCTCTCCAAAGATCACTCTCAATTGAAATCTCTCACGTCTTTTTTTTATTTATTTAATTTTATAAATAAAATTATATCATTCATGACTTGATAAAAAAGTAACTAGAGCTTATAAAACTTGAATTTGAGACCTTAGTCTCACCAACACTATCATCTATCACTAAACTATAACTTCATCGATCAATAATAGTGGTACATCTTGATCTCACAATATCAATGTACTTCTAACCTATCCATCAATCAGTAGTAGCGGTACATGGAGGTGTTGGTTTCATATATTTGTGCAGTTGCATTTGAAGGTTTGGGATTAGGTTTATTCTCAGTAATTGATTGGGGCTCAAATTGTCAATATTGGGGTGTCAATATTGGGATTAGGTTTATTCTCAGATTTTATTAGATTCCAATTTGAGCTATGCGTTTTGTTTCAAGTTTAATGCTATAGAAATGTATCAAAACTGTTATTTGCCAAAAAAATCTCAACAATATATCAAATCTTGTCTAAATTTTGGCTAAAATAAAAACAGAATAAAGTTGAAGCTAGTTATCTCTTAGTTATCCTTGGTGTATGCTAAGGAGGAAGCCTACATTGCAAATGATGAGAAGGCGAAGGCAAAAGGCTAGTTTTTTTACTTTGATTTAGTGGGGGGAAGGCTTGAAGCAAATGACACTAATGTGAAATTGTAGAGACTTTGACAAGCTTTCGATTAGATTAGACCAATTTAAGGTTGAGATCTTTGTCACGGATGCTCAGTGGTCAGAGATAGTTATCGACAGGGGCGGATATAAGGGGGGCAGGCATGGGCTAGCTGCAGCTCCTCAAATTTAGCCCTTCTCCAGATCTGCCTTACAGATCTGGCCTATTTAGGGAAAGAAAGACTAAAATACTCATGGATCTGGGGTTAGCTTTCCCCCAAATTTGCTCTTAGATCCGCCTCTGATTACCAAGGTCCAAGAAATGAAGAACACTCATTATAAAGCCATAGAATTTGGCAAAGTCTCCGAGGCTTGGGTCATGAATGTCGAGGATAGGGCTCAATTGGCTTGGGATGATGCTTCCACCACACTATTTAATGCTTGGGAGAGGTATCTCCAATTTGTTGAATATGTTAAGAAAGCTTAAAAGAATGTTACGTGGAGAGGCTGAATACATGAGGGGACTTGTGAATGCCAAGTCCCCTCACTTTGGTGTGGACTCAATTTTGAGAATGCCTTTTTCTTCCTACTTTATTTCCTTTGTATTTACTTGTAAAAGGATTTCATGAACAAAATGTTTCATTTTTTGGAATATTCGATGTTGTGGAACTCTTCTTTGTTTTTTCTTGTCTCCTTTTTATCTTGGGATTGTATAAATTTTGATGAGCTTTTCAAATCTTTGATTATATGCAAGTTCTCCCAAATAATTGGAATAATGGGAGTAGGTTGTAATGCTAAAATGTTAGGTTTCAACATATGTGATACTTAGCTTCAAGCGTTTCTTAACCAACTTGCTTTTAAGTTGCTTTAGTTTGGCACCCAATGGTTGAATTGCCAAACTTAAAATAGGGTCCCTGCAAGTTTCACTTAGGAAATAGTCTAGATAGAAGAAAAACAAGAGGTTGTAAGTTCAAATATTGAGAAAAATTTAAGTTTGACACTCTTCACCAACAAACCTTTTAGTAAGGAGATATCCTTCTTTTGGCAAATCTAGTCTTTGAGCATTCTTCATTTTTTAAAATTTTAGGTCTTGAAATGTTGGTGGTAATATTATTGATAGAGTTCACGTATAGTGGTGCAGATAAAATTTAAAATTCTATGTGTATCAAATATACACAGCGAGAGCAATAAATACACACTATACATAATTTAAATATTTAAGAAAATATTATTTCATCATATAAAATATAATAAATAATATACCTATTACTTGAAGTCAGAATGAGTATAGAAACTATTTCTATATTCATACCCAATTCTCCACGTGGAAGGCCTAGTATGTCCACACTTAGAGTTAGGGTTGGTAATGGTTCGGTTTGATTTCGATTTTTGCCAAAAACCATAGCCAAACTAAATTTAAACTATTAAAACCAAAACTAAACCATTACTCATTTGCTTTTAAAAATTAAAAATCATAACCAAATCATTCGGTTTCAGTTTTAACCATTATTTTTTTAGTTTGATCAATACTCGTCAGATTTTATTTTTTTTAAATATTTAATTAGTTATTTTTATTAATAATTATTTGATTGATAAAAAAAATAATTTAAGATTATGTTTTATTTGTATTTGTTAATTACTTTATAAATGTTAAATATTTTATATATTTGTAATGCATTAATTAAAATACTTGTAAAAAATATATTAGTCAATATATATATATATTATGTGTATATATAATATATATATATTCGGTTCGATTTTGATTCGGGTTTTGATTTGAATTCAGTGAAAATCATAATCAAACCATACCTATTGAAACAATGTTTGATTTTTTTCCAAACCAAACCATTACCCAGTGAAATGATTTTTAACCACGTTGACCGGTTCGATTTCACTTCGGTTCCCCACGACTTCGGTTGTAATTGTCATCCCTACTTAGAGTGCAATCAAGTACGACTGGGTACATATTTTCTCATGCCATTGGTAATTGCCCCTTACATATTTTTCAAAACACCTAATATTTTTTTTATTATAAAATATTTTATCTCAAAATATATAAAGCCTTAGACCAAAACCAAACTAGATTGACTTTAATGGGTTGAGATGATTCAATTTTATTTTATGATCCAGTTACTTGATCATGAGTTTAAATATGCAAATTTGATAATTAGTTCCGGTCTATCCAAATAATTAAAAAAAAACCCTAACTATTATGAACAAAGTATGTGAGAACTATGGAGAAGGACCAAACAAAAGGGAAAGGACCACCTAGAAGAAAGAGAAAAGAGACACCAAACAGGGAAAGGAGAGAAGGAAACGCGTCTTCACAGGCCAAGAAGCCAAGCATCCTCTCTTCCGACGCCTGTTACGCAAACTCTTCCTTTCTCCCCAATTCTCGTCATCCTCCTCATCTCTTCTTTGTTCCGATCGAGCTCGAGTGAATATATATAATTACAGATTTCCAAGAGCAAGTAGACGTCAAGGACAAGCTGCTTCTTGATATTTATCTAATTAATTGACAGTGATGAGTGAAACCCAGTTCATTGGCCGACTTACATCTGTAATTAAATATATCTCTGGAGCGCATACCATAAAACGATTTCAGATCTCTCCATGTAATGGCCTAAGACCGTGTAGGCCTTCAAACCATAGGAGGAGAGACTAATCCTCATTATGAATGCAAGAAATCTCCCAATTTCTCCCCTATCTCAAATTACCATATGAACACATATCCATAACATGTATAGAATAAGAATGCTGGGTGATGTGCAAATTGAAAACACTACAACACAACACAGAGTGCCAAGAAGAAAAGCTCTTTCAGTCCAGAAGTCCTGCTTGTATGTAGCTTTCGATGGAATCAACCAGAGTCTCTTCTAATGCTTTGTATCTCCATCCCAGCGTCTGCAATTTCTCTGAACTCAGCTTATCACTGTCTTTTCCCTCAATAAACCTGCCAGCACATGAATGAAATAACAAACCATAACTAAAATTCCAATGAAAGTGATCTTAATGATCCCATCGAGTCTAAAAGGTGTGTGCAGTGTAGCAACTGTCGTGTCACTTGGGCTTTTCTGCAAGAGGCTTTTCTCACAACTCAAATCTGTGATACCATTAAAGCTTGCCCACGAAGGATCCTATGAGTCTATAACAGCAAAATCCTCTCAGATGAGGATGCATCATGGCATGGAGATAAAAACTCACTTCTTAGGATAATTGTAGTCGGGGTAAATTTTCCTCACTATTTCCACCATATCTTTTGACTTGATCAAGTGAGCAGTGCATATGTATCTTCCTTCGGCTTCAGGCTTCTCGTATGCCAGTAACAACGCTTCAGCTACATCCCGGACATCTACCACCATCCGTGACCTGTTTTCGACTTCATCGTATCCTTCTGCATGGTCATCAGACAGGACAAGAAGTTGGGATAGAGAAGTTATGACTGAAGTTAAATACGTCGCCTATCCATCACTTAAGATGAAAAGAACAAATCTAAAGCAGATGACTTGTAGCATAAAAAAGAAAATTATGGAAAGAAAGGGGCAAGACTAGGAATAAGTCTCTTGAGTTCTTTGACATTGTCATCTGCCATATATAAAATCAAAAAGATTTGTGAAACTATAGATTTGCCACTCTAGATGGGCAGAATATTAAAAACTCTAGTTCGATCTCTCTGCTAGAAGGTTCAATTTGGATCCTCCAAAAACTCAATCAAGTAAACAACGTGCAGAGATTAAGATCAAGACAAAACATAAAACAACTGTTGCCGCAACAGACCCATATTGCTTTTCAAGTGAAAAGCTTAAAAGCAATTGTTGGAATTTTCAAACCACAACAACAAATTGAAATAGCAGGAAACCTATTTAAATTGCAGTATCAGTTGAAATAGCAGGTGACAGCGACCTTGATAGCAACAAGGTGCCTCCTTTGTGACTTGAAATTCAAGAAAAACCTCTTTGAAGAACAAGGGAAGTTTGCATTCAAAAACAACACTCTCTCGAATCTCGAAAGTGGGGAGCCCCCTACACCAGAGATACCCTAGTTGAAATAACAGGTGACTTCCAATTCACCAAGTCCAGTTTCAGATAAAATCCAACATTCAAAGTTTTTGAAAGGGTTCAATTCAAGTATTTCCAGTCCAGACTTGGGAGCTCAAATATCCTAGAGAGCCAGTCTTAATCTTTCATAACTTTGAATGACGTGCATCATTCCTTAGGCTTTATCATCACGTGGTTTTGAGCATTGCAAATTTAACCTTGGGACATCAATGGGAAACCACAATAATAACTTAAAGCTTGGTAAGAAGGAAAAAAACGAAGGCAAAAGCAATTCTATTATGTGGAAGCAATACCAATTTTAATTTTTCAAGCATTGAACCTTACAATTGGCATTCCAATTCAGTAAATAAATTGCGCCGGCCACTTATGCGCATGACATTTCAAATAGAGACAATAAGAACAATGAAAATAAAAATAGGTCTGATCCATGTGGGTACCTTTCAAAAGCTTGATGAGAACCAAACTACTAGCATTTGTTGAAGACTGGAGCTTTGGCCCAAGAACAAGAGTTGGACACACTGTCACAACATCAAGTCCACTTCTTTTTGCAAACTCCAGTGCCTCACTTTCTGCTTCTGTTTTGGAAAGGCAATACCAGTTCTAGATAACAGAATCAGGAAGTCAGCACAATTCTTGAAAAAACACATGCTTCAAATGAGCTCAGAATAATACCAAGAAGAAATGAATATAATTATAATGCAAATATGCAATTATTAAAGTTGCCCTTTGAAATTGATTACGTTAGTTTTTCTGCAATATTCTTTATCAGACCAACAAGCTTCATCCTTCACTTGACCCTCAGGCCAAGCAGGGTTCATGGAAACAGCAGCTCCAGAAGATACAAACACCACTCTCTTGACATTTGCTGCAGAACTTTCCTCGAGTACATTAAGTGTACCCTTTACAGCTGGCTCAATTAGTTGTACCTACAAAGAGAGTTATTAGATACTGTGGAATCAATAAACAAACTTAACCAATAATATGTTAAACTAATTAAAGTCCCACAAAATGCAAAAATATATTGATTGCAAACAGCTCGTAGCCGTTCAGTTGTGCTAATTTATTAACTTAGATGACCCCTAGAACTTTTAACAGAGGATTGTTTTTTCCTCCTCTTTTTTTTTTTTTCCCCACAGATGCAATTAGGAGTTAGGGGTCACAGCAATCAAGAACCAATAGATACATATTAAGCTGTGTTGGACCAATGGGATCAGGGGTAGAGAAGTTAGGTACACTCAGGCCTCTTCCTAGATATATTATCATTACTTGCCTAACAGTCAAAAAGACAGCTATGTTGGTTAGCTAATACCATGTAGAGTTGACAGTTCATATGCATAAGCTCTCCCCACTATGGCCCATGTATAAGAATGTAAGCTACAGCAGAAAATATGCATACGGATCTGTCTCAGTCCCATTGGCATGGTCCTCCCACAATGCACAATCTGGAAAAGTCCACCCAGGCTCAGAAGCCAATGCAAAAACAAATAGACTTGGATGCAAATAATATTAATAAATCATGGGGTATTCTCACCTCAGGGTTGGGTACACTGCCAGAGGGAACTGGACTGGCAACATGGAAGACTCCATCACATCCTTTGATGGCTGCAGAAACTGAACTGCGATCCAGCAGGTCTACCTTGAAAAGTTGCAGGTTCTCAGAAGCTTTTTCAAATTTCATCAAATGAGCATTTTTCTCATCATCTGCAAAATACATGGGTAAAGACTTAAAAGTCCCTTCAAGATATTAGTATTATAGTATATATAAAGATTTCCAATTACATGATATTGTGAAGAGTAACTATCACTAACTGTCCCTCAGCTAAGGTTTCAATGGACAAAGCATTCTCCACACATCTTAGAAATATAACTCACCACCTCTATTCTTCTAAATGTTGTATCAAATTTTTTCTTACCATTTATCCTGTTTTTGAAGAGTTAACAAAAGTAGTTGTTTATGCTCAGAGTTAATAAAAACAAGCTCGCATCAACATGTCAGAAGACCAAATATAAATTTACCCTTATGTCCATTTTATCCTTGTATTTATATTGTTGTCATCCTCATAACAAGCTTTAATCACACTAGTTGGAGTTAACCACATGGGTTCTAAAACAATTAACTTAGGGTGTTCAATGATATCTTACCCTATTCTAAAACAACCTCCTATAAAAACTGAAATCTTATTTGTTTAAAGACAATTTCATTTAATTGCAAAAAAATGTCCATCCACAAGATCCATATCTTCCAAATGAATTTATGTTATGAGGATAAATTCTAGTCTGACTAATTTTTACTGAAAATAGAAGTGTGAAATTTGTTCAGACTTATTGACAAGCCCAACTATTATTATTGGGGGGTTTATCACATTAACAAATTGAACAAACAAACAAATTCTTGCTGCTTAGTTTTACCATTGTGCTTTATTTTCTTTATCTGATCAATCTATTAAAACATTTTCCAGAAAGAGATTATGTCTTCAAATAGTAGAGGCTAAATAAAAGAAAATATGTTTTGTAGAGGTTGACACTCATTTTTACATTGATCAATAACAATACATACAAAATAACAATAATAAACATAAAAAACAAACTGGGGTTGCTCTGAAATTCATATTAAGCATTTCTTTCTTTTTATTTATATTTTATTTTCTGGTATGTTGACAATGGTAATGATATACATTCTTATATAAGCATGATCCTGCATCATTATTTTAGCGATGCAGTCCAAATGTGACAGGCTAGCATAAAATTTAATTTGAGAAACCTCATGGAAGAAAAAAGGAGAAGGATATGTCGGGATCAGCACAACAATGGCAAGGCACTCATTCACCTTGCTAATTAGGGAACCACTGACATGACCAAGCCACCACTTGATTCTTGAGAGGAATCACTCAACTCTCTAATGGAAGTCGAGGCATTCACAATGCTTAATAAATCATCAACTCCCATTCTCCATTAAGTTTCCCAGCTTATATAGGCATTTGGGTAAAATGATGAAATCCTTGACTATGCACAATCCTCTATGGACTACAAGTTTCAAGAGTAGAGGAGTTTGGAACTGATCAACATTTAATAGCTGAAGTTAATAAGAAAGATAATAAATTAATGTCTCTTGGAGAGAACTAGAATTAGCTAGACTTTAATTGAGTTTGCCCGGGAACTAGAAGAAAGTCTTTATTTCTAGATTATGCATTCCTGCTGGCGGATTGTCACCTTTTACTCTACAAAGTATACAAGTGAGGACAACCTACATAACAAGATTGGAACTAAATTAGATTTATGAAAACACAAGAACCACACCGGTATGTTGACAAAGGTAACGATACACATTCTTATATATGCATGATCCTGCCTTCTTATTTTAGACTCCATTTTCTCAGAGTTCCTAGGCAGTAGACAATGGTGATTACTTCAAACAACTCAAACTCTTGATAATTGGTTATTGCAATTCAATGAATCTCTCAAATCTAGCAACTAAATATGACCACTTAATCAGTAAGACCATGACACCTATATGTGTAGACTTCTTGTATTTGGCATTTACTCTAGAAGTGGTCATTGGAACTATAAGAATTTAGGATAAAAAATAAACTACAATCAAATCATCAACACACAAACGAACACAAAGATTTATATGAAAAACCCAAATAAAAAAAAATCACAGACAGAAAGAATAAAATCACTATGATGATATTGTGACTACAATTATGATATTGTTGTAATAATTCCAAGGTATCGGGTAAATATTTATAGATCTATCACTTATCTATAGATGTATACAAAAAAAGGATTAACTTGTATAAATCTATATTATGATCAGAAGATGAGCCGCAAAGATAAATCTTGATTACCAATAAAAATAAATCTTCAATTATAGATGTGTCCCAATCACAATCAAATTTGATGTCCCAATTATAGTCAAATTTGAATTTCAAGTCACAATTATAACAAACTCCACCTTGACGTGAAATTCAAATATGAAATTATTCATAATTCTTTCTTCTAGCAAAATCACGAAGAATTAGTCTCCCTAATGAATACCAATTAAATCCACACAATACTCACTACAGTTGATATCTTTAACTACACTCAAAGTATAGATAACAAGATCTGCCTCAGCATACCTTTACTGACCTTAATCGCTCCACCTTCACCAATGTACTTTTACCATTTAAATCAAGAGTATTCACATCATCTAAATCCATATGTGCCAAAATTGCTCACGTCTTCTCTCGAAAATCTAATATTTTTGTCCAATAATGAAATAACATATTTCAAAGTTGTCATTGCCAAGATCAAATAACCCCAAATAGTGTCAAAAGCCAATAAAAGAAAAACTTAACAAAAAACAAACCAGGATAGCATATCTGGATAACAAATCTAGACAAGATAGATTTGGATCTATCGAATCTGGGCTAGATAGATATGGCAAGTCGGATTTAGTCTTGAATGGATCAAATCTGAACTAATCTGATCTGGTAGGCTGGATTTGTTGGATTCGGGTAGATCTAGGGCAAAGCTCGAAACTGTCGACTATGGCAAAAGTTCAAAAGCAGTCGGCGATAGCAACTGCGAATGGCACATGGTTAGTGAGAACAACAAATGATGATCAATGGCAATGGTAAAAGCTAGACATAAGCCAACGGCCCCCGATGATGGCATAATGCAAAGATGGTGGAAGGCAATCGAAGAAGGTTGAAGAGCTATCACAAATGATCAAAGAAGCGAAAAATGACAGTTAGTCAGCCAATGGCGAAGATGAAGACAAATCGACGGCTATGACAGGGCAAACCAAGGCCGGAGAAGATGAATGTTAGCCAAGGAAGACATGTCAATCGGAGAAGGCACAAGAACAATTGTGATGATCGGGAACAGTGACTGCAAGGGTAAGGCGATCGATGGTGACATGCGAACTGGAGGCTGACGACGACAAAGCATAAGCAGCTGATGGTGGCGGTAACAAGAAACCCTAAGTGATGAAGAAGATCAAAGGTTTCAACTCTAACATATGAGATCTACCAAGATGTTGATGGTTTGATCTAACGACTCTGATACTAGTTTGTAAGAATTTAGGATCAAAAATAAATTACGATCAAATCATCAAACACACAAACGAATACAAAAGATTTATGTGGAAAACCCAAATTAGGAAAAACGACAGGTAGAAAGAACAAAATATCACTATGATGATATTGCTTCTACAATTGTGATATTGCTGCAATAATTCCAGGGAATTGGGTTCTTATTTATAAATCCACCACTTATCTATAAATAAGATATATTCTGATTAGAAAAATGAGCCACAAAAATAAATCTTGATTCGCCACGAAAATAAATTTTCAATTGTAGCTGTGCCCCAATCACAATTGAATTTAGTGTCTCAATCACAATTAAATTTGAATTTTGGATCACAATTATAATAGGAACTTACGGGGCTAAGAACAACAAGGAAACAATGGCAACTAGCTTTAGCAAGTAAATATTGCATAGGTCAGGGAAAAGAATGAAGGAATTTACGGATCATAAGCACAACGAAAAATAAAAAATTTTAACCATAAATTCCCTTAGGATCTCTCCAAGGGAATAGATTACGGAGGAGAGGGCAAAGAATTACCACTTGAAGTGAAGATTCAAAACCAACACTAGATGGAGGCGATAACAAGGCCTTGCAAGTGTCCGACCTCTAACAGTATTCACGCAAGCAAGCAACACCAAGAACCTCCAAGGGGGCGACTTCCTAAGCCTTGAATAGTGCTAGCTCAAAAGGGGAATTGTGGAAGCTCTCTTATATTTCTCATGCATCACTATTTTCCATGCATCTCGTGGCATCAATGAAAAGAACCACTTAGGGTTATTTATAACCCTTAGGCACAAAACCCTAATTAAAGGGATTCGGGCCACATGGTATTTTAAGCTATTATTTTAAACACTTTAAAACATAACATTAGGCATTTCTTTCCATTCTCCTTTTGGGCTTTATGTTTTAAACACTTTAAAACAACCCTTTTGGGCCTTATGTTTTAAACACATTTAAAACAACCCATTTAACTCCTTAAATCACCCCAATAGCCTTAGGTTAATCCATAAATAAAATTCTGATTAATTAGGTACCAATTTCCACCAAAACCTAAGTCCCCAATTAGGTAATCTAGTCCAACTAGGATTTTAGGTGGAATTTGGCAAACCTAATTTATGAATTCTATTTATCTTAGCTCTTCATAAGGGTTTCCTCAAACCCTGAATGAGCTTGCCATTACCTAGTGATACTTGCCCTTACGTGTGTGATCCATTAGGCTTCTACTTATGTTGGCAATGGCATTTCTCAAATGCCATAGACCAAGAGCGGAGTCTAACAACCCATCATAATCCCCAATTAGTAGAAGGATCAAGTTGTGATCACTACCTTTCAGTGGTGGTCTTCCTATGCAATTCAATCCCTTCATCGGTTTAAAGTGTCTCGACCAAACAAGGATATGTAAAGAGTGTCAAACCCTTTTCAGTTTGATCATGATATTCTTTGGTCTCCTGAAATGATGACTTCCTTTGGATCAACATCCAGTTGTGGCCACAAATTTCAAGTCATCTTTAACTGCGGTCAATGAATATCTTGACCACTCACAGCCTTCGCATACTTCATGGCACACCCAATCACTACCGCACTCACAAGCCTTATTGAGATGCTTCCATAACAGTTTCAAGGTATACAAATCCACATGCAAGGCACTATGGTCATCTGAAGTCGAAAGATCACTTGCACAATCGCCATAAGAGGTTTCCTTAGACACTCTTTGCAAGATCCATTTGAAATTCTCGAGTCGGGCCACTGTCCAATGAACTTGTTTTCTAACAAGCACCCGTGTACTAACTTAGGCATCCAATGCCCATAGTCTGTTAAGATCAATTGCCACCTTCCCTAAGATGACAGCATAGCACACACCGATCTCTTTGCGCATTGATGTCCCATCTCAATGACACTTTTAACCAAGGATCTTTTAAGCCATACTCTTGCGTGTATCAAAGACTTTACAATTAAAGTCACGCTTCAATTATTTTCTACACAGAGTATCCCTAGGAATTTTGTCTTTAAGCATCTTATATAATTAAATATAAAAGACAGATGTGCCATTTGAATATAATGAATATGAAACAAATAGATATATTACTCATTAATATATCAAATGTTAATGTATTATGTACAACTTAACACTTAAGCTGTAGGCCATACACTAACAATATCAAATCTTAATGTATCAAGTACAACTTAACACTTAAGTCGGGACATACACAAACATAGAAATCTCTACTTTCTATTTTTTGTTGGATTGAGTTGTTAGATTGTGAGAGGGAGCAGCAGTGGAGTTAGGATGGCTAACATGACAGAAGCAGCAAAAGAACTAGGACAATAATCCCTCCTTCAGACACAGATCATGCAGAAGCCAGACAGTAGGAGTTGGTCTGGGATATGATTGTTTGAGGAACCAAACCCTTTCTTCAGAAACAAATCATACGGAAGCCACGCAATAGGAGTGTGGATCAGGGATGATTGTTTAAGGAACCAAATTTCTTCTTCAGACTCAAATCATAAATGAGCCAGACAATAAGAGTGGATCTGGGATATGATTGTTTAACAAACCAGAAAAAATGAAAAGAGTCTTGATCGCCCAGGCTACTAGATAGCCCATAGGTAATTATTAGTTATAAAAAAGGAGGACTGAGAGGGTGGGTTCAGCAACAGCAACTAGAGTGCCAAATTCAAACCAGATTAGGACCTAAAAAAGGCAATCAATCATGTTTGTTATGCACAGACAGAAGAGACACGCCATGTGTACTTTCATAAGAAGAAACTAAATCGGAAGCAAAAAGTCAACAGAAAAGTGAGAGACCGAATCCGAAGAAAAAATAATCAAAATCATAAGGGTTTTGAATCGATTAAGTTAGCAGATAGATGCAGTAGAACAGTGAGGAAGCTTACGAGGATCTCTGACCGTTCCGTGGACGGTGTAGCCATTGGAGAGGAGAAGCTTCACCAACCATGAAGCTACGTACCCTCCTGCCCCTGTCACGCACACCCTCCCCTTCTCCGCCATTTCTAATTTTAAGCTAGATAGTGTTTAAGTTGTGTGGTAGTGTTAAAGGTAGGTAGTATTTAAATCAATAACGTGTTTGGATAAATATGTTTTTAAACTATTACTGTAAAGTTATATGTTTGGTTTGTAAAAATTGATAAACTGTTAAACTTGGCAAAAAGACTAAAATGGGTATAATATTGAATAATGTAAATAAATTTTAAAAAATATAATTTTTTTAAAAAAAATTGTAACTGATGTTCAATTGCTAAAATA
Source organism: Diospyros lotus (assembly GCF_014633365.1). Lineage (NCBI taxonomy): Eukaryota > Viridiplantae > Streptophyta > Magnoliopsida > Ericales > Ebenaceae > Diospyros > Diospyros lotus. The sequence continues at coordinate 33,761,753 of NC_068345.1, forward strand.
CTTACAATTACATGTTAATAAATTATAAAATAATTTTAAAAATATATAATTTTTTTACTTTATGTATAAATTTAAATTTAATTCATAAAAATATTCAATACATATGTTGAAATATTATATAAAATTATTTATTTTTTTTAATTTTATCAATACATAAAATTATTATTAAAATTGGAAGAGGGCAATTTGGAAGCAGGAGAAGGCAGCAGCAGACGCGACAGAGGAGACCCCGAGCGATGACAACTAGAAGGCAGTGATGGCAGCTTGCAGGCGACGATGGAAGCTTGCAACACTGGAGGCAACGATGGGCGGCGTTGGGCAGCGATGGGCGGATATGGCAGCGATGGGCGATGATGGTAGTTATGGGCAACGGTGGTGACTGTTGTGGGAGAAGATCCGACAAGAGCGCACAAATGCTGTGGGAGAAGAGAGCTTCGTTGAAGGAGAAGATAGTAATTTCCTTGGTCAACTCCAGAAGCTCTCACAAGCTTTTCTGCAAAAGCTACTGCCCCAAAACTTTCTTTAAATGCTAATACAAAAGTGTTTAAGCTGAGGAGCTTTGAAACTCTTGATGAATCCAAATAGATAATTAAATAAGTCTTATAGCTTAAACGCTGTACTAATAGCTTATAAACGATCAAACCGCATTGCCAAACGAAACCTCAGTAGTTACTAGAAAAGCAGGCATCAGAGGTAATTAAAGATGGACGATAGAAGAGAATGATGTTACCCAAACATCATTTTCCTCAATTTTTCCGTTTCTAGTTTCTTCTTTCTCCGAGTTCTCAATTTATTTTGGAAATGCTTATTTGAAATATTTGAGGTGATATAAGTGGGTGAATATATTATATTATAAGTTATATTAATATAAATATATAATATATTAATATAAAAGTGTTATCAAAATATTAAATTTAATATAAGTTTGGTGAAATTGTAAGAACTTTCTAACATTTGTTAAAGATCAATGATAACTCTTACTGATAAATTAAGAAATAAAATAATCAATTTAACCTTTATTCTCTTAATATCTTTTCTTAAACAAAAAAATAATTAGTTAGAACCCATTAGGTTCATTGCCACTAAGTTAGAAAAGATGAAAACAAAAGAATTAGAAGGCGAGGTGGAAGAAAAAAAAAGAGCCTAAATTTAGGATCGAGCAGAAACAGCAAGAAAATAAATAAAAAAATAAGAAGAAATTAATAATAAATCTAAATTTAGATTCAAGAAAAGAAAGAGAAAAGAGATGAATAGAAGATGATAAGCACTAAAAGAAGACAAAAAAAAAATAAGATGAAGAAGAAAAAGATTTATTGTGCTTATTTGAAGAGAGAAACAAATGAATGATTTGATAAGAGAGATAAATAGCAATAAAAAATAAGAAAGAAACAGTATTTAAATATAAGAGTATTTTAGTTATTTTTTAATATTTAATGATAAAAAGAAATTATAATACAATATTAAACTTTAAAAATATTCTTCGTATATTTTAAATATCAAAAATATTTTTTTTTTGAGAACCCTAAATATTTGTATTAAGCAATATCAATGTTATTAAACTATAAAATTTTTCAAAAAAAATTAAAATACTAGTCAATCAATAATAAAACTACTTTTAATCTAGATTTTAATTTTTGCAGCTCAAGTTATTAAATATTTTAAAGACCCTTTAATAAAGTGTATAGAAATAAAAAAATATTAAGAATATTTAAAATATTTTATAATTTAATTATAAAAAATAAATACAATATAAACTAAAAAAAGGCAACTTTGTCAGGCAAATTATTTATTTTATAAATATAGCTCATGCAGGGTCATATTAATAACATTTGACTTACCATCTAATGATGCTGACGTTGTTGACTTTCTATCCATCAATTTCTTGAGCAAGGTGTCACAAGGGTAGCCACAATGATGAAAGAGGAAAAAGGCGAAGTAGCAAAGAAAGAGAATGGAGATAGAAAATACGGTATTTTTGATATTTTAAAAAAATTAATATAAATTTTTTTATATACACCCACTTATTTTGTTTTGTACAATAATTTTTCATAATTGTTCTTTGCAGTACTATATAATTACTCTTTGTAATTATTATTTTCTCAAAATAACATTTGAATGTATTACCATTGCATATAACTATTCCACACATAACCATCCCATAGTCATTTTTTCTTTCAAATCTTAACAACCCAATCGAATCAGCCATCGATGTTTTGCTTCGAAGATGCGCTTCAAAGAGGTAGGTGTTCATCTTTTCGATTATGCATAGAATACCGATTTAGATTTTTCACAAAAAAGAACGAATAGAAGAGAAAACGATAAAAAATCGATGGCCATGGCGAGATCTACATCGAGAAAACAACAATAGCAAGCGAAAGGCAAAGGGTTGCCACCATAGCGGCTGCCAGCTACTCGAACGAACCTCCATTGGTTGTGACAAACACAGCCACCCATCATGACGACAAAAATGAACGAATAGAAGACAAACAATTGGTGGTTATGGCTAGATCCATATAGAGAAGACTGCAACAAACGGAAGACTAATCCCCACCATAGTGGCCTCCGACAACTCGAACGGGCTAGCTGCCTATCACATTGGAGAACGCACCTAAACCTAGTGTTCAGGAGCGTTGAGGTTCGGATGCTTTGAATTTTTTTTGTTTAAATGTATTTTTGGATTTATAATTTTTATTTTATGATTTTTTGTTCTTATGTGATACCTTTGTTTCTTTATAGTAGTACCAGTGATCTTAGTGCTTTGCAACAACTCTTGGTTGATTAACCTAACATTCCCAAAGTGGAAGATATGAACTCAATTTCAGTGTTATTGTTATATTGACGATGGTAGCAAATATATATAAATTTAAACTCAATTTCAGTGTTATTATTATATTGATATTTAAAGATTAAGTAATCATGTTGCACAATATAATGTTTTTCCCTTTTATTCGTAAGCTATTATGACATTAAATTCATTGAGAAATACAAGTAAAAGGCTATACAAAATAAAATAATTAGAACAACCATTTGTGGAAACTGTAAGGTTCAATGAAGTAGTATGACTTTTCTACCATACACTATAGTATCTACATTTAGATCCTTGGGATTATCCCAATTTAACCTTCAAGTTTCTGTTCATATGGCTTGGTAAAAGTAAACAATATATTGAGAGATTTTGTTTCAATTGAATAACATTTAACTATTTTTAAAATTTACTTTGAATGACAATCATTTCAGAAACTTAATGCATATGATGTTGGCAATTCCCATGCATTGCTTATTCTTAATATAACAACAAATTTACTTTGAATGACATGGTCATTGTTATATGTATTTCCCGCATGGGCCAGACTCGGTCCGATAGACCGGCCCAATCACCCAAGGCCAAGAAGGCCCGGACGACCTCGTCAAGGAAGGTCCAGCCTCCATCAAAGATCCGGAACTCGTAAAGCGAGCGTATGGCGAGCTCCCGGTAATCCCCCAACGAGCTCGGAGCAATCGACTAACGAGCTCCTGAAATATCCTCCAGATCGCTGGACCATCCAGGTCGCTCGCCTAAAACCTCCAGCTTGCATGAGCGGCAAAGCTGCTGAGAAGTCAGAGGTAGGGTCCGATCACTTTATCTGTAACAGCCCATGCCCCTCGTAATGAGGATCCCACTCCCGGTCTTGCGAAGGCGGTAAGAACTATTTGTCCCCCATTATACAAACACTGTATTTTTATATATTATCTAGATTGTAAAAGTCCCTCAAGAAAGATGGAAATAAAGGGGGCCATGAGGAGCAAGGAGGGGGGACAGAAGAGAATAATCAGATACCGCCACTCTGGGAGAATAATCAGATGGAGGCCGTGGACTAGGCATCGTTCTGGCCGAACCACGTAAAAGATTCTGGGGTACACGCTTGGAACTTTGGGGGGGTTTTCTTCCTTCCTTCTCGGTATTTTTTTGGATTGACTCACCGCGGCCCAAAACGAATCACGGTCGGCCGAAATCAAACGTCGACATTTTGGCGCTAGAGGAAGGGGCCGCTCTGATCAATAGCCATGGCTAGAGGAAGGAATACTAGAAGTTCCGAGGCGGCGGTCGACCCACCTGAAAATCACCACGACCGACCACGAGACTTACCACCAAATGGAGGACCCATTGCCCCGACAGCCGATACTCCTTTGCCGCCGCCCGCCGGAGACGCTCCCGGCATACCACCACGGATCCCTGTCCAGCCTACTGTCCAAATCACCGGGACAGGGACGATCCGGGACTGGCAACAGCGCCAGGAAGCATTGGAGAATACGGTAATGCAACTCGCTGACGCGGTCAGAATTCTGGCCCAAGCTCAAGCACGGGCTGTCCACGACCCACCGGCGTCGCCTCGCAGGGTCCGCCAACCGCGGGAGGAGAGACACCCACCCGCGGAAGAAGATATCGGGGATAACTACCCGTCCCCAATTCACCGCTCCCCAGTCCGAGAAAGAAGCAGGCGATCGCAAGCCCAGCAATCAGTAGGACCGGACTCAACTGTGGAAGAGCTGTATCAGAGGGTGCGACAGCTGGAGGAACGACAAGGAGTCCGCAGCCAGAATAATGGCCGTGGGGATAGGACGCCGTTCGCCAGAGAAATTGAGCTCGAACCCCTGCCCCGGAGGTTTAAGGTACCGAGCATGCCACAATATAATGGGGACAGCGACCCCTATGATTACCTGGATGCGTACAACGTGCAAATGGATCTACAGACAACCAGCTCGCTGGCTAAATGTCGCGTCTTCCCAGCAATCTTAGGAGACATCCCCCGAGCTTGGTTCAGGAGCCTTCCGCCTCGTAGCATCAACAGCTGGGAGGAGTGCCAACAGAGGTTCCTTAACCAATACAGGGCTCTAAGGAGGCAGCTCGCGCCACCTTGCCACCTCGCCACCGTATTCCAGAAAGCAAACGAACCATTAAGGGATTACATCGCCAGGTTCAGGCGCGAGGTGAGCAACGTCGAGGATCCCTCGGATGAAAGTATCCTAACGGCGATCTCCGCCGGCCTCCGAAAAGACGGAAAGCTCTACGAGAGCATCTACCGAACCCCGGTCAAAGACCTGGGGGAATTCTATGAACGAGCTTCCAAGGAAATCCGATGGGAAGACGCCTTCGGGACGAAGAAGCCCGTCGGGTCGAGAGAAGAAGTTGGGGCTCCAGCCAGAATAAGAGAAGGCACAACGGAGACGCCGGAAGAGAAGCTCGGGGGGAGCGCTCGAGCAATGAAGTGTTCAAGCGAGCTCGGAAGGCAGAGGGAGATGAGCGACCTCATAGATCACAGCGCTTTGACAGCTACTGTGCCCTGTCAGACCCCCAAGAAAGGATCTTCGCCATCGAAAGGAACAAAGAGGAATTCGGGAAGCCCAACCCGTTAAGAACCCCAAACAAATTCCGAAACAAAGAAAAATTTTGCGCGTACCACAACGAGGCGGGTCACAACACCTCAGAATGCTGGGCCCTAAGGGACGCCATCGAAGATCTGATAAGAAGAGGTCGCTTGAAAGATTACGTGGTGCGGCCGACTAATCAACCAAGCCAGCCGCCGGTACAGCAGCAGCCTCCCACCGATGACGACCAAGCACCGGCTATATGAACCATCTACACGATCCATGGCGGGCCCCACCTCGCTGGTTCCTCCCACAAATCCCGCGACAAATACATACGAGAGGCCAACCATGTCTTGCTAGCGAGATCGGGCGAACAGCCGGTTCCCGCGAAGCGGCCTAGGGGTAACCCAATCCCAGAGAAGATGTTTTTCTCGGAAGAAGACGCCAGAGACGTCCATTGGCCGCACAACGACGCACTCGTTATATGAGCCCAGGTCGGCAACTCCGAAGTGCGGAGGATAATGGTGGACACGGGCAACTCGGTAAATGTAATGTACAGAGCATGCTTCGATCAGATGGGTTTGGGACCGGAACAGTTGGGTTCGTCCCCAGAGCCACTCTATGGGTTCACGGGAGACGCAGTGATTCCCGTCGGTCGGATCAGCCTTCCCCTCACCATCGGGGATGCGAACCGCCAGGCCACTACTTTGGCAGAATTCCTAATAATTGACTGCCCCTCAGCATACAACGTCGTACTCGGAAGGCCGGCGATGAACGACCTGGATCTAGTGACCTCAACCAGGTCGCTTACGGTGAAATTCCTGACCCCCGACGGTGTAGGGTGTGTACGAGGCGAGCAGCACCTCGCAAGACGTTGCTATGAGGACGCCCTGAAAATGGGAGCAAAGGGAAAGAAAGTAAATATCATCGCAAAAGTCAGCCCGCGATCAACCGACCGATGGGAGGACCTGGATCCACGCGAGGTCGACTGCGAAAAGCCCACCGGTCCCATGGAAGAGCTCGAAGATATCTTAGTTGGCGAGGCAGACGAGGAAAGGCACCTCAAGCTAGGCAAGAGTCTAGCCCCCGAGGTAAAATTCCAACTTACAGATTTCCTTAAAGCTAACCTTGATGTATTCGCATGGAACCACGAAGATATGGTGGGAATCGCCCCAGAAGTCATGTCACACAGGCTCAACGTAGATCCAGGCTACAGGCCAGTGCGCCAGAAGAGGAGGCCAATGACTCCGGAGCGTTATACCGCTCTTAAAGAAGAAGTGGACAAACTCTTGGCGAATAATTTCATCAAGGAAGCCCACTATCCGGTCTGGGTGGCCAACCCGGTCCTAGTAAAAAAGAAAAACGGGAAGTGGAGGACCTGCATCGACTTCACCGACCTGAACAAGGCCTGTCCTAAAGACAGCTTTCCCCTCCCCAGAATCGATCAGCTCGTAGATGCAACGGCTGGTCACCGCCTCCTCAGTTTCATGGATGCCTATTCAGGCTACAACCAAATCCCCATGAACCCAACGGGCCAAGAGCACACCTCGTTCATAACCGACCGGGGGCTCTATTGTTACAAGGTCATGCCCTTTGGATTGAAGAATGCTGGCGCGACCTACCAGAGGCTGGTCAATACGATGTTCGAAACACTGATCGGAAAAACCATGGAAGTATACGTTGACGACATGCTGGTAAAATCCGAGCAAGTGACGGACCACATTTCCGATCTAAGAGAAACGTTTGGAGTCCTCAGGAAATATCAGATGAAGCTCAACCCGCTCAAGTGCGCCTTCGGTGTAGCCTCTGGAAAATTTCTTGGGTTTATGGTAAACAACAGAGGCATTGAAGCCAACCCAGACAAAATTAAGGCTCTGCTCGACATGAGGTCGCCTATAAGAAAGAAGGAGGTGCAAAGCCTCAATGGTCAGGTCGCGGCTCTGAGCCGTTTCATTTCAAAGGCAACTGACAAGTGTGCCCCGTTCTTCGAGCTTCTAAAAAAGGAGAAAGACTTCAGATGGACAGAAGAATGCGAGTTCGCATTCCAACAACTAAAGGAGTACATGGGACGGGCCCCGCTGCTCGCCAAACCTAAGGAGGGAGAGAGGTTGACCTTGTACTTAGGAGTATTCCAACAGGCTCTCAGCGCGGCCCTCGTTCGGGGGGAAGAAGGGGTGCAGCACCCCATTTATTACGTCTCCAAAAGCCTAATCGATGCAGAAACAAGGTACGCACCAATCGAAAAATTAGCTTACTGTCTAATAGTGGCGTCGAGGAAGCTGCGACCCTATTTTCAAGCTCATGAGATCGAAGTCCTGACCAAATACCCATTGAAACAAATCCTCCAAAAACCGGATACCTCAGGTCGTTTACTAAAATGGTCTATTGAGCTCGCTCAGTTCGACATAAAGTACAAACCAAGGACGGCGATAAAGGGTCAAGCGTTGGCAGACTTCATTGCCGAGTTTACTGGGCCAATTGACGAAGAGCCGGAAAACCTGAAAGGACCGTCCTGGGAACTATACGTTGATGGATCATCGAACGAACAAGGAGCGGGAGCCGGGGTTATGCTAATAAGCCCCGAAGGTCACAAAATCCTCTGTGCCCTGAGGTTCGGTTTTTTAGCCACCAATAATGAATCCGAGTATGAAGCCTTACTAGCAGGACTCCGCCTGGCAAAGGAAATACGAGCTGAATTCTTGGAGATCTTCAGCGACTCTCAACTAGTTGTCAACCAGGTGCGGGGAGAATACCAGGCCAGAGACACGAAGATGGCAGCATACTTACAGAAGGCACGCGAACTTTTAGCCACTTTCGAAAAATATGAAATGCATCAAATCCCCCGTTCCCAGAACTCTCATGCGGACGCTCTGGCTCGCCTAGCAACTGCCCGGGACGCAGAATTCTTGGGGGACATACCTGTCGATTTTTTGGCCACCCCGAGCACAGAACAACGAGATGAAACGCTACTGATCACGGTGCCCCAAAACTCATGGATGACCCCCATCTTGGAATATCTGCAAGACGGGAAACTACCGGAAGACAAGCTGGAAGCACGTCGCCTGCGAGCTCAAGCCGCCCGATATTGCATCTACGATGAAAGACTGTACAAGAGGGGATTCTCAGCCCCACTCCTGAGGTGCATTGACGGCACCGATTGCCAGTCTGTGCTAGAAGAAATTCATGCAGGCCACTGCGGTAATCATGCAGGGGCACTCTCTCTGGCACAAAAGGCCCTCCGACAAGGGTTTTATTGGCCCACCGTGAAGCAAGATGCCATAGAGACGGTCAAGAAATGCGAGAAGTGCCAAAGGTTCGCCAAGGTTCCGCGAGCTCCGCCGGCTTACCTGCAGCAGATGAGCAGCCCTTGGCCCTTTGCCATTTGGGGCATGGATCTAATCGGGCCGCTGCCCACGGCTCGCGGAGGATGCAAACATGCCATAGTGGCAGTTGACTACTTCACCAAATGGGCAGAGGCCAAAGAGCTCGCACAGATCACCAGTGCGAAGACACAAGCTTTTACATGGGATAACATAATCTGCAGATTTGGAGTGCCACAGCAAATAGTAACGGACAACGGAACCCAATTTACCAGCGAGCAATTCATCCAATTCTGCGAGTCAATGGGGATTCAAAAGAGTTTCACCGCCGTTGATCACCCCCAGGCCAATGGGCAGGTCGAAGCAGTCAACAAAATAATCAAGCAGACCCTGAAGACAAAGCTTGAGGCTAGAAAGGGGGCCTGGGTGGATGAACTGCAAACAGTGCTATGGACCTATCGAACAACAGCCCGAAGCAGCACTGGAGAAACCCCATTCTCAATGGCGTATGGGTCGGAGGCTATGATCCCCGCTGAGAATAAAGTGGCCAGCCACCGAAGGGCCACCTTCAGCTCAGATCGCAATAACGAGCTACTGGCGGCTAATCTGGACCTGCTCGAGGAATCAAGAGATGTAGCTCGCGTGAGGATCGCCATTTATCAACAAAGAGTGGCACGATACTATAACAGGAAGGTCCGAATCCGACGTTACAACGTCGGAGATCCGGTACTACGCCTAGTACTACCAGGAGCACGGGCGGCAAGCGATGGCACCTTAGGGCCTAACTGGGAAGGTCCATTTATCATCAAAGAAAATCTGAATAACGGAGCATATCATCTGGCAAACATGGACGGTCTCCCTCTCCCACGAGCTTGGAAGGCAGAACATCTTCGTCCTTACTTCAGATAAATGTAATCGTTCTTGACTATGCTCCGTCTTTTTCATTACGAATGACTTTCATGATTCTGGTCAGAATTTATGAACTTTCATTACACTTTATTCTTATTGGTATTCGATTGAATGCCCCCGTAACGAGGGGTCGAGAAGCCATGGTTTGCGAGCTGATGCCTAAATAACCTAGCCACGGCGCTACGGTCAACGGCTTAACCGAGCATTTACCTCGGTCCCTCCATCAGGTCGTGGTTTGCGAGCTGAGAACCAGTCATCTTGACTTTATGTCATGGTTCAGAACCTACTGAGCAACCACTTCCACAAGTAACCCCGAGCTTGGGTTCGCTAGCCGAGGTCCTTTTATCTTGGCTTAAAGCCATGGTCTGCGACCTACCTGGGTGTTCCCTCTCAGTTCAAATAAAACTTGTAGAAGCCACTGGGTGTTAGCTGAGGACGTAACGCGACCTACCTGGACACATATCCCGGCCGTACAAGTCAAACGAAATAACAAGCCATGGTGTGTTAGCTGGGGTCACTCTATGACCCGCCTGAACATATAACTTGGTGCTACAGGCTGCGCTTTCACTAGCTGGGGTCCTCCTATCTTGGCTTAAAGCCATGGTCTGCGACCTACCTGAGTGTTCGCTCCCAATTTATTGAAAACTTATTAAAGCCTCAACATGCCGGCCGAGGCCATGGCATAAGCTCATACCCTAGCAAACTTTGCGTATTGGACCCTATCAGCTGAGGTCCGTCTTAACTTGGCTAAAAATAAAGCATTCGCGACCTATCAGGCACACGCCCTATAACGAGCTTCTCAGCCACCGCATGTTAGACAAGATCACAAGGCCGTCCGACTTTACATATATCTCGGGAAGGCTCTCGTTATTTCGTCAAAATATGCCGAACGGGGTTTCCTGGAAATTGCCTAGGTATGAGTGTTCGCGCTGATTATTACAACTATCATCAACGAGCTAGTTAAAGAGCGTTAGTCTACGAGCTGATAAAACTCCGGATCTACCTGGACCTATTTTCGAACAGTTTATTATCAAGTTACATACTCAAAAGTTCCTTATCAGTGGACCTTTCAAAAATACGGGAGCTTTGTTGAAGAAATTTCAAGTTATACCGTGAAGAAGTTACTTTCAAGTCATGATTCAAGAATCGTCATCAGAGATAACTTGAATTCGCGAAGAAATCTGAGGCAACGTGCACAAAATGCCAATTTTTTATTATGAGATGAAGGTCACATTACAAAAAAAAAAAAAAAAATACATGTGGGAATCCTAGCTAAGAGGGGCGTTTGGTTCTGCAGAATCAACCTCGACAGGGCGAGCTTCAGTAGGTATGGTCGGCTGGAGATCGACCTCGACAATCCCGGCTGGGAAAACCTCGGCAACCTCCACAGGAGGCTCCTTGGCAGTCTCACCAGGCTGAGCCGCGGCGACCCCGGATAGCTCGGCCCCGACCTGAGGAGCTTGCGCTGCGACCAAAAACGAGTCAAGGGTATTGGCATCATCAGCATCCTCCGCGGCCTCGACAGCATACCGAGCCACCTCCTCGACAGCCTGCGCACCGAAAAAGGAGAAATCCATCTCAGGATGGTTCACCCAAAGGGTGTACAGAAATGCCGAGCAGGTGTCGGATCTGGTCTCCCTACGAGCCGCGTCCATCCGCTCTCCGACCTCCGCCCTTATATCGTCAATGGTCCTCTTGGCAAGCTCCTCGCATCGGACGGCACGATCATCCGCCTGTGTCCGCTCCTCCTTCGCCGCCCTAAGTTCTGCCTCGGTTGATTTGAGTCGCTCCTCAGCCCTCCGCAACTCCGCCTTCGCTCCATTTAGCTCGCCGGTGAGCCCGGAGTTGGCTTGCTCCCACATGTTCTTCGACCTGCGAAGCTCCTCGTCGAGATCTTTATTTTTCTGGATCTCCATCCTCAGACGCGTCAAGCAACCCTCCACCTCCTTTTGAGTGGCAAGAAGCTCGACCTGGAGATCTTTCTTCTCGTCCGAGAGCTTCGTTATTTCGGCCTTTTGGGCGTTCTTCTCGTCCTCAAGCTTCGCGATTTCGTCCTGACGGGACATGCTCACCGACTGAAGCTGCTCCTCAAAATCTTTGTACTGAGCTCGGAGCTTCACGGCAGCAAGAGAAGTCTGCAAAAGAAGAAATGTTAGCTCATTAAAAAAAAAAAAAAAAAAGTAGGTTAAGAAACCAAGGTACGAAGAATTCCTACTTACCACCAGGCTGTGACGGGCGACAAAATCACAAAGGGGGATTCCCTTTAACTTCGGGTCGTCAAGGGGCTTAGAGTTCGGACCCAGGAAATCGGGCACGGAATCCAGGAGGGGACCAACAAAGACCCTTCCTGGCAGGGCCTCCACGGCCAGCTCCTTCTCACGGACCCTGACCCGTTTGGCCCTGATATCCTCCCCCTGTTGCAGCTGGTCCGATCTCCGTTTCGAGCTGGCAGCAGGAGTGTCTCGAACCTCCACTGCAACCTCCTTCCCACGGGCTCCACTCGAACCATGGTCTCGGGAGGCAGGGGGCCGATGCCCCAACTGCAGATGAGCTTGCTTTGATTGTTGGGGCTGACGGGGCAGTGTTCTTTGCCGCTGCTCCTGCTGCCCCCCCCGCGACTGCTGGGTTTGCTGCTGCTGGGGGCGTGATTGCGGCTGCGGCTGCTCCGACCTGCCATCCCGCCAGCTATAGCTCGGGGTTATGGAAGACGTAGTGCTCGACCTCGCCCTATGACACTTCGGTTGGAGGAGCTCGAGATCAACCATATTATCGTCTTGGTCGGCTTCCCCTCTTGAACTGTTCGTCTCAGCGAGCTGTAAGCCGGAAGAGAGAACCTCCGCACCCAAGTCCCTGAAATGATCTCCCTCGATAGTCTCGGTGCCAAGAGGAGGGACGAGCTCGTATTCGCGAAGTAGCTCGTCCGAAAGTTCAAGAATCTCCGAGCTCGACTCCGCAGCCACAAGTTTGCCAAGGATATCAGTCTCCTCGGCCGATAAAATCGGTTTCTTCCCCCCAAAATCTGCATCAAAACATAAGCAAGTTAAAACAAGCACTTTCGGAACAAAGGAAAGATTCGTGAGAGCTCATCTTCTCTTACCAGGGGTCAGTGCGAAGCTACAATTCCTAAGTAGAGAAAGGGAAGGGCAAGACACGAAGAACCAACTGGACTTGTAATCGCCCACGTTGGACTTCCCCTTTGCTTTACCCTGAGGAAGGGCGGCCTTGTACGGAGAAGGACGGGCCGCCAGGTAATACAGCTCGTCCTTGGCATTTTTGAAAGAAAATAAAAATCTTATCAGTTTTGGGGAAGGGAGAGGAAGTTTGTTTATAAGGAATAAAACAGCCAAAGAAGTAAGTTGGGCATACGAATTCGGTGTTAGTTGGAAGGGGGCGAGCTTGACGTCGTTCAAGAGGGCGATAAGGTACGGGGCTATTGGGAACCTAAAGCCAGACTCGAGGTGTTGGGGGCTAATAGCTATGAAATTGGCTGGCGGGTAGGCTGCATGGGAGCTCGATGCAGGGATGTATACTCGGCAGGTCCTGGGGAGACGAAACTCCTGAGCACAAGTCATCACCTCGTGAAGCTTGGCCTTGGACGAGAATCTCTTGAAGACCGCAAGATCAGCACTCCCACCAGCGATCTGATCTTGAACCTTCAGTTCGGTTTCCCGAGAGGTCGGGACGGCGACCTCCCTGCACCCCGAGCTCGCACCCCCAAGATTTTGGCCCTCCATAATAAGACAATCTTCGGAGCTCGAAGTGTCGTTTTCTCCTACGATATAATTGCAGCGCTTTTGACCTGAATTTCCACGGTGTTGGTCGGACATCTACAAAGGAAAAGAGAGAACAGTCAGGTCGCAAGTCGCGAACCAGACCTCAAGAAACTAGAAGAAAAACCCTAAAACGTCCCCTAGGTCTTCCAGGCCGAGCGCTTCGCAAAAGGGGTACCGCCTAGGGCGGAGGGGCTGCAGCCGCAAGCCCGGTGTTCCATGAAAAGCTAATCCTAAGGTCATTGGACCCAAAGGCCCAGCAAACGACAAACCGAATCGTGCCGTTTCTCCAAAAATGAGAACGACATCGATCGACGAAGCCAGAGAAACCACCGATGGCTAACCAACGGTGGACGGCCTCACAAGAAGAAAAAGAAAGTCACGACAAACTTACCTAAAAGCTGCGCTTGACGACTGAATGGGGACTCGTACCAAGCACCGGACGAGAACGGCAGACGTCTGAAAGCACGGCGATAACGGAGGCCTCGAGAGAGAAAAAACGAGAAAGCAGGGAGGCAAAGGTTTGAGGGAGTTTCAAAATAGCGTGAAAGAAGAAGCGGGTGGACACTCCCCACTATTTATACTGACGGCCTGATCCATCCCAACCGTCGGATCGAATGACGACTTATCACATGCTCGGCATCCAGCGGCCGCACAACAGCTTGTGGGTCCCACGAGTTTAATCATGCGCAGAAATGGGGAGGGGACGCGCATTAAATGCGCTGCCGACAAAGAGTGCTGCGTGGAACGACGAGACTTAAGGTGATTGGACAGAAGTTGGAGGGATGGAAGAACAGCTGGCACGCGTCAGTTCCCAGCACGAAGATCGTGCCACGAACTGGGGGGCTTATGTTATATGTATTTCCCGCATGGGCCAGACTCGGTCCGATAGACCGGCCCAATCACCCAAGGCCAAGAAGGCCCGGACGACCTCGTCAAGGAAGGTCCAGCCTCCATCAAAGATCCGGAACTCGTAAAGCGAGCGTATGGCGAGCTCCCGGTAATCCCCAACGAGCTCGGAGCAATCGACTAACGAGCTCCTGAAATATCCTCCAGATCGCTGGACCATCCAGGTCGCTCGCCTAAAACCTCCAGCTCGCATGAGCGGCAAAGCTGCTGAGAAGTCAGAGGTAGGGTCCGATCACTTTATCTGTAACAGCCCATGCCCCTCGTAATGAGGATCCCACTCCCGGTCTTGCGAAGGCGGTAAGAACTATTTGTCCCCCATTATACAAACACTGTATTTTTATATATTATCTAGATTGTAAAAGTCCCTCAAGAAAGATGGAAATAAAGGGGGCCATGAGGAGCAAGGAGGGGGGACAGAAGAGAATAATCAGATACCGCCACTCTGGGAGAATAATCAGATGGCGGCCGTGGACTAGGCATCGTTCTGGCCGAACCACGTAAAAGATTCTGGGGTACACGCTTGGAACTTTGGGGGGGGGGTTTCTTCCTTCCTTCTCGGTATTTTTTTGGATTGACTCACCGCGGCCCAAAACGAATCACGGTCGGCCGAAATCAAACGTCGACAGTCATATTAGTTATTAATTTTATATACTTGTTTGTTTATTTGTGTAGATATGGCACGGACTCGAGGAGGTGGCCTATGTTTATCTTGCCAGCGTTCGATAGCTTCCATAAGGAAGAGAAGGGTCGAGGCTCATGGCAGTCAACCCCAGATCGATGCATCCATTCTAGACCCGATAACACACGTTCCTGAGTATCCATAACGCTTGCATCTGGCTCACCATCAACACAAGCAAGTGAGTAGCCCTCTACTAGTGCTCTCGAGCAGTTATTGAAAGACAATATTTCTGGACCATTTCTTAGAGGCCTTGAAGATCCATCTATTTTGAAGAGCTTTAAAAATTATGTTGCTGTTGGCATATGAGTTGGAGAGGTAAATTTCATTAAAAAATGGATTATAAAAAAGATTTTACAAGAATACTACTTATTATAATTTTATTAACTATTTGTTTTATTTTTGTAACACGAGAGAAGTTTATTGAAATGTAGAAGCCATGGAAAAAATTCTTGAGTGGCAATTGGATAATCAACAGCGTATTCGTGATGTGATTGTAGGGTCTTGTTTGGCACCTTTGATGTAACATTTTGCGAATCCTACAATTGTGTTAGCTTTTTCAAAGAGATGTCAGCACAAGACTAACACCTTTCACTTATCGTTTGGTGAGATGACTATAACGTTGGATGATCTTGCTGATATACTTAAGATACCATTTACTGGGTCTCCTGTATATGTCCCTTATTTGACAGATAATGAAGCACGTGACTTATTGTGTTATTCACTAGGAATGTCAATAATTGTGGTAGTTGGACAAATAGAACAGACATAGGGACCATATGTAACGCCCCGCTTTCCCAGGCGCGTTATAAATTGGGACAATTTCGGGACAATAATTTTTTTCTTTCAAACACTAAAACTAAACCACATAATTTCTCGAATTCGTCCCAGAATTCCCATCTATTAATCTCGAGAAAGAATCATTATACACATCAAATGCGAAAGCAATGATCGAAACCTGATATCTTAACATTGATCATAAATTAAATCTTATATCTTTATTAACCACAAGGATATACATCAACATTCCTCAAAACATTCAGAATTCAAAGTAGCAGAACTTAAATACATGGGCTACATAACATACATTTCATTCTTCATGCACTCTGCTAAGTGCTATGTCATGCCTCATTTATCCTTGTATCTATTACAATCTCTACCCGGAACGTTTGAATATACCAGGGGCAAAACCCAAGTTAGATGATGAATCATCTAAGTAAGGGTACATAATGTTATATCATGTGTGTATGCAATGTCTTACCTCGTAGGTGTCAACTGCACCCCTCATGCTACCTACCATTTTTGCGGCCACCTTTTTTGAAGCCGAGGTGTATGGGTGCACCCTTGGTAAAGCAGCGGTGGTAGTTCGTACTCCCTACGGCCTCAATGCGAGTGATCAATGATGTCAACGTGTATTTATGCATTCCATAGTCACGTCATGTATGTCTACGTGATGGATACATATCAGAGTATGTCAATATGATGAAAATATTTTCGAGGAACATAAACCACTTGCAAACCAAGCATTTTTCATAAAACTAACTTTAATTGGGGAGTAGCACTTACCTTCTCAAACTTAACGGGTTACCTCGATATTCGTGCATTGCCTTATCCATCGCCTTGATTTGCGTGCCAACCTCAAAATTAGACAAGTCACTTCAACTTATTCCTCAAAACATCCTAATCACCATAATTATTTAAATAAACATTAAAACCTATTTTTTCATAATTTCTGGTATTTTCTATAATTTTCTCTCTATTTCTTCCTATTTTTCCTCAATAAATCCAGATTAAATATTTCTAAAATATTTTCTCAAATATTCCACTACAAAAATCCATAAAATAATATTCTTGAATTTCTGGAATTTTTCAAAAAATTTTACTTACCTTCACTTAGCCTCTCCGGCTTTCTCGGTATGCGTGTCATATCCTCGAAACGCGTGCCCGAACCGCTTTCTCTCCCAAAATATTTGGTGTATTACTAAATATTCATTTCCTATTTTTTCTATAAAATTCTAGAATTTTTCGAGATTTTTTTCTAATTTTTTTTCTATTTTTTTTTTTCTTTCCTTTTCTTTTTTCCCTCCTTCTTCTTCCTCCTCCCGCCTGTGCGCTGCCTGCAACTCTCTTTCTTCTTTTTTTTTTTTCTTCTTATTCTTCTTCTTTTTCCTTCCTTCTTTCCTTCTTCTTTTTCTTCTTCTTTATCTTCCTCTTCCCGCCTGCGCGCGAACCGCTATGCCCATCGCTGCCAGCGTGCTTCCGGCCTGCCGTCACCCTAGCCATCGCCTGCTGCGGCCGCCCTCGCCGCACATTGCGGCTACCACCACTGGCGGTCTTCCTCGACCCCGCGTCCAGTTGCTGCTCGCGGCCCAGCTCACTGCGTCGGCCATGGCTGGAGCTCGCGGCCATGGCTGTCGCTGCGAGCTTGCGGCCACTCTGGCCTCCTTCGACCTCCATCGCCATCGCCGGTCGCCCCCTGCTCCACCGCACACAACCGCAGTTGCCGACCAGCCTCTTGCACGCAGCCGCCCAGCTCTCTCTCTCTCCCTTGCTTTGATGCTCTCGGCCGCCCTTAGGCTCTCTGCCCCTGTTCTCCCTCTTGGCCAAACATCTCTGCCTATTTATAGGCAGGCATTGACGAACGTATATACATATATATAAATATATATATGAATTACACCTTAAATCTTGCTGACAAAATCTCTCATTGTTGCGCAAATCTCGGTTGGTTTTGAAGAGGCATGGCTGGAATGTATGGAGTTGCAGGGCGTGGAGATGGATTTGCAGGGAATGGGATGATTTGCAGAGATATGGACACCCTCCATGTGCACAGCTTAGCACATGCCTATATATTAATATATAATCACATATAACATAATAAAGTTACATATTTAACTCCTAATTTATATTTATTTCACGTGAACAATTCTTTAATCACATTCATATCCTCGAACAACAAATTAATTGACATTATGATACCAAAAATGTAAAAATTAATAATTTCAAATTACTCGATAATGCCTATTTTGCCCAAGTGCCATTACAGGACTATCGTTTGATCCTGAAATTACTGAAGGGTTTCTCATTACGTAAAACCGGGCCCCCCTAAGGTTCCGTTAATTTTTCGGGAGTTTCCTACAATGATTCGGTTTTATAGCCTAAATGGCAGCTGTATTTTAGCTGTACCGAAAACTATTCCCGATTCGATTTCTTTCGATACCATAAATCTTATCTCAGAACGCTCATCAAGACCATATAATTTTCTTTAGACAATTTCACTCTGAGGCATTCCCTATAGTCGATTCGGTACTTATAACTACTATCAAGTCAATTTTTCAATATTCTAAACTTATTAAAATTACGTGGCAATCTTATTTAAACATGGGGTATTACATTCTCCCCTCCTTACAAAAATTTCATCCTCGAAATTCGCCACATTCTAAACCTCAAAATTAGAACTCTTGAGCTGACCACACTTATCAATCCCTAGACAAGTACACTTGTCAACCATGCATACATTTCAAATCATAACTGCATAACTCGGTTCTTGGGACATGAGCCTTAACCTGAACTCCCATCCGAGCCGGTACCCACATCATTATAATGAGCCCATGGCTCTCATATCCACATCCTCAATTTTCAATTTGCTTTTCACTAAGTCATCCAATCGATATCCTTATTTTTGTCGCTTCTCTATTACCGATTTTTCACGACGTCAATTCTCTTGAACTAATTAATCATGCTTTGATAATCTTCCAACCTTAGTACAACAGTCCTTGATCTCGATACATCTTAACTTTTATTAAATTGATCATCGAAGAAATACTCTTATGTCATCAACTATTTCATATATCTTTGAATCATCACATATCTTGCCATCACTAGGTTGTTTTATAGGCTTCCAGACTGCCACAACAAGTCAGTGGTCCTACCACATCACCTTGGTTATCACATATCCTCGAAACTATCTATGCCTCACTTTAGGTCATCTCAAACTTAATCATTGCTTGATCTTTACTCGAGCCAACCTATTTGAGGTTTCTTATAACTGTTGTTTCCTTATTCTCGTAGGCATTCGTCACCTGATATAACCCCAAGTTTCTAACAATTGACCATAATAATCTTCTAATCATGTCGTATAATTATCTCATCAAGAAATTTCTACAATTAATAGATTCTATTTATCTCCAAATCTTCCTTTCGTAATCTGACTTCTAATATCAATTTGAAACCTAACGTTATATCTTCCAATCTAGCAATACTAATATCTATTTATCCATACTCAAAACTTTTTTTTTTCAAAGTAATCCTCAAATAACATCTTATATTATCAGGTTAATCATTTGATCCTCAAATTTGCTTGAATTAATCCTCGAGTAATAATGTTTCATGTCAACTAACTTTAATCATGCTCGATCCTTAAGGCACCATCTCATGCCAATTGACTATAATCATACTTTATCATAAACCATCTTATTACTTTCCTCGCATCTGACTATCGGCTCTTTTAACTTCTAGTTAATTGCAGCACAGGTTCACTTGCCAACTTGCAACCTTTCGACTCGCTCCCTAACCCTAATGTTTAATTGTCTTGACAATAATGTTATTAACTTTATTCGTACTATTTTAACCTCTTAGTCCACACATAGCTTAGCATCCAATAATCTCAAGCCATCATTGGTAAATTCAGACTCACCATTCAAGAAATAATCCCAATAATTCTTCCGAGAGCACATTCTGATATTTCTCTCACTTCCTCAACTTTCTCACGATTTTTTTTTTTTTGAGAAATTCCTCAAGAGTCTCAAACCGATTTTTCTCTGAAAATCTCAAATCAGACCACGATATCTGGTTCCAATCATCTTCTGTGAACTCTATTTTCTTATAATTATGGCTCCCAATCCACCATGGCACTTCTGAGTTCGTCGAGTTGACCATCGACAACTTTACCTAATTCCGCAGGTCTATTTGACACACCGAACCATAGTCATAACCTCTGTTGACTAGATCTTCTCATCATTCTTTTTACGGTCGATACAACCTATCAAGTAACTCTTTCCTTTTTGGGTATCCGAACTCCACTTTAAACCTCACGATCCCATTACCCTTCTAAATACCGTGGTATTTTATTCTTCGAGCTTCACACTGTTTGTCGTGTCACCTACTCCCAAGATGACCGCGAACCCTGATATAATTCTTTACTCAGTCCATACTCAATCTATTTCATTTCGGGTTGATTCCCTAGGCTTCCGGCCTCTTTTAACCTTAACTAGTGGCACACCTCGCACCCTAGACCATTGGGACTTAGACCCATACAAGATACAGACCCTGGGTTATCCCAGATCTTCAGAATCTGACCGTCTCCCAGGCAGTCTACTATGATGCTTCGATTGACGGGCTTCCTGTACCTTATCGCAAGCCATCTATTAACTATCTGCACGTGGATCCCTAGACCCAGATTTGTCACTGCGAACACCGAACCAGTAGTGCCGTCACGCTGCTAGAGTTCCTTCTCCCGTCTTTGCTTGTCACATCGATTACACCACTACCAGCTCATCGATTGACACAACTCATACGCCATTATTTGACCATCTTCGGCCTCTCACTTGACTTAATCCGTTGGATCTCTGATCTACACATCCTATTTTTGAGATATTAAATGATCCTCGAAATACTTATATTTGATCCTAACTTTTTTAACTAGGTCATGCCACATTAGACTAATCATCCATGATTCGATCATCCTTAATAACCACAGTTACCCTATCATTTCTTGCCATGATTTCGACTAATGACCCCAAATCAACAGTCTCTAAATCTCTCGGATCCATAATCACGGTTTACCGAGTCAACCTTACACCTGAATCATATCATTGGATCCTAACTTCAATAGCTAAGTCATTGTATTAGCTTCCATCAAGCTTTTACTATTCACCAAAAATAGTAATCGTATACTGGAATAGTGTTTGTATGTGAATAGTACACCAGGTAAGTTCCTAGGAAAGAGAGGTGAGTCACAAATGGACACATTTAAATACCAAGTCTTTCCTTAGCCAGAACTTGCCTAGACATGCACTTTCACTACTTAACACTGAAATCTAGTAACCTCTAAGCCTTCAACTGACAATCTTTGAATCTTCAATTAGGGATTTCGTCTTACAAACCATTAATCTTTTTCCCTTAAGCCTCCACTTGGGGTTCTTACTAACTGGTTCTATCAATATCGGATACCCTTAAGTCTTCAAATTGCTATTCCCTAATTTCCAAATAAGGTTTAATTCTGATATCATCTACATAAGGGTTACTTAAATCTTCCACTAAACTTAAGCTCTGATACCAACTGTAATGCCCCGCTTTTCTGGGCACGTTATAACTTGGGACAATTCCGGGACAATAATTTTTTTCTTTCAAACACTAAAGCTAAACCACATCATTTCTCGAATTCGTCCCAGAATTCTCATCTATTAATCTCGAGAGAGAATCATTATACACATCAAATGTGGAAACAATGATCGAAACCTGATATCTTAACATTGATCATAAATCAAATCTTATATCTTTATTAACTACAAGGATATACATCAACATTCCTCAAAACATTCAGAATTCAAAATAGCAGAACTTAAATATATAGACTACATAACATACATTTCACTCTTCATGCACTCTGCTAAGTGCCATGTCATGCCTCATTTATCCTTATATCTGTTACAATCTCTACCCAGAATGTTTGAATATTCTAGGGGCAAAACCCAAATTAGATGATGAATCATCTAAGTAAGGGTACATATTGTTATATCATGTGTGTATGCAATGTCTTATCTCGTAGGTGTCAACTGCACCTCTCATGCTACCTACCATTTTTGCGGCCACCTCTTTCGAAGCCGAGGTGTATGGGTGCACCCTTGGTAAAGTAGTAGTGCCAGTTCGTACTCCCTACGGCCTTAATGCGAGTGATCAATGATATCAATGTGTATTTATGCATTTCATAGTCACGTCATGTATGCAGTCTATATGATGGATACATATCAGAGTATGTCAATATGATGAAAACATTTTCAAGGAACATAAACCACTTGCAAACCAAGCATTTTTCATAAAACTAACTTTAATTGGGGAGTACCACTTACCTCCTCAAGTTTATCGGGCTACCTCGATATCCGTGCCTTGCCTTGTGCATCGTTTCGATTTGCGTGCCAACCTCAAAATTTGACAAGTCACTTAAAATTATTCCTCAAAGCATCCTAATTATCATAATTATTTAAATAAACATTAAAACCTATTTTTCCATAATTTCTGTCATTTTCTATAATTTTATCTCTATTTCTTCCTATTTTTCCTCAATAAATCCAAATTAAATATTTCTAAAATATTTTCTCAAATATTTCACTATGAAAATTCATAAAATAATATTCTTGAATTTTTGAAATTTTTCAAAGAATTTTACTTACCTTGACTTAGCCTCTCTGACTTTCTCGGTATGCGTGTCATATCCTCGAAACGCGTGTCCGAACCGTTTTCTCTCCCAAAATATTTGGTGTATTACTAAATATTCATTTCCTATTTTTTCTATAAAATTCTAGAATTTTTTGAGAATTTTTTCCATTTTTTTTTCTATTTTTTCTCTTTTTTTTTTCTTTCCTTTTTTTTTTCCCTCCTTCTTCTTCTTCCTCTTCCCGCCTGCACGTTAACCGCCATGCCCACCATTGCCCGCGTGCTTCTGGCCTGCCACCACCCTCGCCATTGCCTGTCGCGGCCACCCTCGCCGCACATCGCGGCTGCCACCACTAGCGGTCTTCCTCGGCCCCGCGTCTAGCCGCTGCTCGCGGCCCAACTCACTACGTCGGCCATGGCTGGAGCTCGCGGCCATGGCTGCTGCCGCGAGCTTGCGGCCACTCTGGCCGCCTTCGGCCTCCATCGCCATCGCCAGTCGCCCCCTGCTCCATTGCACACAACCGCAGCCTCCGCAGCCGCCAACCGGCCTCCTGCGCGCAGCCGCCCAACTGCTGCCATGGCTGCCCAGCTCTCTCTCTCTCTCTCTCTCCCTTGCTTTGA
Organism: Diospyros lotus; assembly: GCF_014633365.1. Classification (NCBI taxonomy): domain Eukaryota; kingdom Viridiplantae; phylum Streptophyta; class Magnoliopsida; order Ericales; family Ebenaceae; genus Diospyros; species Diospyros lotus. Next base: position 33,784,738 of record NC_068345.1, read on the forward strand.
TGCTCTCGGCCGCCCTTAGGCTCTCTGCCCCTGTTCTCTCTCTTGGCCAAACATCTCTGCCTATTTATAGGCAGGCATTGACGAACGTATATACATATATATAAATATATATATGAATTACACCTTAAATCTTGCTGACAAAATCTCTCATTCTTGTGCAAATCTCGACTAATTTTGCGGAAGCATGGCTGGAATGTATGGAGTTGCAGGGCGTGGAGATGGATTTGCAGGGAATGGGATGATTTGTAGAGATATGGACATCCTCCACATGCACAGCTTCACACATGCCTATATATTAATATATAATTACATATAACATAATAAAATTACATATTTAACTCCTAATTTATATTTATTTCACATGAACAATTCTTTAATCACATTCATATCTTCGAACAACAAATTAATTGACATTATGATTCCGAAAATGTAAAAATTAATAATTTCAAGTTACTCGATAGTGCCTATTTTGCCCAAATGTCATTACGGGACTATCGTTTGATCCTAAAATTACTGAAGGGTTGCTCATTACGCAAAACCGGAGCCCCTCTAAGGTTCCATTAATTTTTCGGGAGCTTCCTACAATGATTCGATTTTATAGCTTAAATGACAGCTGTATTTTAGCTGTATCGAAAATTATTCCCGATTCAATTTCTTTCGATACCATAAATCTTATCTCGGAACGCTTATTGAGACCATATAATTTTCTTTAGACAATTTCACTTCGAGGCATTCCCTGTAGTCGATTCGGTACTTATAACTACTATCAAGCCAATTTTTCGGTATTCTAAACTTATTAAAATTACGTGGCAACCTTATCTAAACATGGGGTATTACACCATATGTAAAATTTGATTGGCTTAAGAAAATGTTCATGAATGTACCAGCTTTAGCTTCTGATGAACAAATCCACCATGCTAGTAGGGTGTACTTGTTATATTTATTAGGTTGTACATTATTTGTTGACAAGAATGGTACAATGGTTTCAATAAGCTATCTGGGATTATTGGATAACTTGAATGTGACGGTACATATGCATGGGAAGCTGCCTACTTGGCATATCTTTATAGATAGCTTGGTTTTGCGAGTAGAAGAGAGGTAAAAATGATGAGTGGATATCTAACATTACTTGAGGTAATTATTTAAAATGGAGATTCCTATACATATATTTGACATCTTCAAACACATGTTAAGAATTGTTCACATCTAATGTACATAGTCGTTGATATATGAGCATTTTTCAGTCATTAGAAATAAACATAACTTGTCGTATACTGACGAGTTGCACGTGCTCATCGTTGGATACTTACTCGAGATTATGATAGTTTGTAGCCTATTCGAGATCAACTTGATGATTTAACTGCAAATTAGGTAGTTAGTCTGTAGAACATGTTTTATAACTTAATTAATATATTTTGACATTGAAATTCGAAAACATGTACAGGTCATTTGAACACCATATGAGAGATCTTGAGCACATCACCTACTACCTGATATTGCATTATTGTCAGGTTATATAAAGTGTGGAAATATTATAGAATCATATCATCCTGAAAAAGTTCTACGATAGTTTGGACATGTGCAGACTATTCCTTTACCCCCATTATCCCTTGTTGAAGCCAAACAGGGTACTACCACTTCATCATATAGTGTTATTTACAAATTTGTGGATGATAGTTAGATTAGGTGGGATATCCACTTATTGCTCGCACACCGACGAGATGGACATATCTAAGTCGTGTGGGAGTATATAATATACTATATGGCTTGGTATAAGCATATTAAACATCGACTCATTCAAAACTCTGCACATAGATTAGGGTTTGATAGAGGTAGTCAAGATAGAGTCACCATGATTGATGTGATAAGATTGAAAGTTTAGAGTCATCATATGAAATACAATAAATAATATACTCACTATTTGATGTCAGAATGAGTACAAAAACTATTTCTGTACTAATATCAAATTCTCCCCATTACGTGAAGGGCCGAATTTGTCTACACTTAGCATATAATTTGATAGCACTACGAGGGTTGAATTTGTCTACACTTAGCATATAATTTGATAGCACTACGTGCACCTTTTCCCATGCTATTGCTAATTGCCCTTTATATATTTTTCAAAACATCTAATACTTTTTTTGTTATAAAATATTTTATCACAAAATATATGAAGCCTTAGACCAAAACCAAACTAGATTGACTTTAATGGGCTGAGATGATTCAATTTTATTTTATGATCCAGTTACTTGATCATGAGTTTAAATATGCAAATTTGATAATTAGTTCCGGTATGTCCAAATAATTAAAATAAAACCCTAACTATATATATAATTACAGATTATAGAAGCCAAGCATCCTCTCTTCCGGCGCCTGTTACCTAAACTCTTCCTTTCTCCCCAATCCCCGTCATCCTCCTCATTTCTTCTTTGTTTCGATCGAGCTCGAGTGAATATATATAATTACAGACTTCCAATAACAAGTAGACGTCAAGGACAAGCTGCTTCTTGATATTTATCTAATCAATTGACAGTGATGAGCGAAGCCCAGGTCAGTCGGTCGGCCAGCCAACTTACATCTGTAATTAAATATATCTCTGAAGCGCATACCATGAACGATTTCAGATCTCTCCTTGTAATGGCCTAAGACCATGTTTTTTTGAGTTATGCAGAGGCCTACAAACCCTAGGAGGAGAAACTAATCCTTATTATGAGTGCAAGAAATCTCCCAATTTCTCCCCTATCTCAAATTAACATATAAACACATATCCATAACATGTATAGAATAAGAATTTCAGCGAGGCTGACGATAAGAGAATGCTGGGTGATGTGCAAATTGAAAACACTACAACACAACACAACACAACACAGAGTGCCAAGAAGAAAAGTTCTTTCAGTCCAGAAGTCCTGCTTGTATGTAGCTTTCGATGGAATCAACCAGAGTCTCTTCTAATGCTCTGTATCTCCATCCCAGCATCTGCAATTTCTCTGAACTCAGCTTTTCACTGTCTTTTTCCTCAATAAACCTGCCAGCAAATGAATGAAATAACAAACCATAATTAAAATTCCAATGAAAGTGATCCTAATGATCCAATCGAGTCTAAAAGGTGTGTGCAGTGTAGCAACTGTCGTGTCACTTGGGCTTTTCTGCAAGAGGCTTTTCTCACAACCCAAATCTGTGATGCCATTAAAGCTTTCCCACAAAGGATCCTATGAGTCTATAACAGCAAAATCCTCTCAGATGAGGATGCATCATGGCATGGAGATAAAAACTCACTTCTTAGGATAATTGTAGTCGGGGTAAATTTTCCTCACTATTTCCACCATATCTTTTGACTTGATCAAGTGAGCAGTGCAAATGTATCTTCCTTCGGCTTCAGGCTTCTCGTATGCCAGTAACAACGCTTCAGCTACATCCCGTACATCTACCAACATCCGTGACCTGTTTTCGACTTCATCATATCCTTCTGCATGGTCATCAGACAGGACAAGAAGTTGGGATAGAGAAGTTATGACAGAAGTTAAATATGTCGCCTATCCATCGCTTAAGATGAAAAGAACAAAACTAAAGCAGATGACTTGTAGCATAAAAAAGAAAATTATGGAAAGAAAGGGACAAGACTAGGAATAAGTCTCTGAGTTCTTTGACATTGTCATCTGCCATATATAAAATCAAAAAGATTTGTGAAACTATAGATTTGCCACTCTAGATGGGCAGAATATTAAAAACTCTAGTTCGATCTCTCTGCTAGAAGGTTCAATTTGGATCCTCCAAAAACTCAATCAAGTAAACAATGTGCAGAGATTAAGACCAAGACAAAACATAAAACAACTGTTGCTGCAACAGATCCATATAACTTTTCAAGTGAAAAGCTTAAAAGTAATTGTTGGAATTTTCAAACCACAACAACAAATTGAAATAGCAGGAAACCTATTTAAATTGCAGTATCAGTTGAAATAGCAGCTGACAGCGACCTTGATACCAACAAGGTTCCTCCTTTGTGACTTGAAATTCACGAAAAACCTCTTTGAAGAACAAGGGAAGTTTGCATTCAAAAACAACACTCTCTCGAATCTTGAAAGTGGGGAGCCCCCTACACCAGAGATACCCTAGTTGAAATAACAGGTGACCAGTTTCAGATAAAATCCAACATTCAAAGTTTTTGGAAGGGTTCAATTAAAGTATTGCCAGTCCAGACTTGGGAGCTCAAATATCCTACAGAGCCAGTCTTAATCTTTCATAAATTTGAATGGCGTGCATCATTCCTTAGGCTTTATCATCACGTGGTTTTGAGCATTGCAAATTTAACCTTGGGACATCAATGGGAAACCACAATAATAACTTAAAGCTTGGTAAGAAGGAAAAAAGCAAAGGCAAAAGCACTTCTATTATGTGGAAGCAATACCGTTTTTAATTTTTCAAGCATTGAACCATACAGTTGGCATTCCAATTCAGTAAATAAATTGCGCGGGCCACATATGCGCATGACATTTCAAATAGAGACAATAAGAACGATGAAAATAAAAATAGGCCTGATCCATGTGGGTACCTTTCAAAAGCTTAATGAGAACCAAAATACTAGCATTTGTTGAAGACTGGAGCTTTGGCCCAAGAACGTGAGTTGGACACACTCTCACAACATCAAGTCCACTTCTTTTTGCAAACTCCAGTGCCTCACTTTCTGCTTCTGTTTTGGAAAGGCAATACCAGTTCTAGATAACAGAATCAGGAAGTCAGCACAATTATTGAAAAAACACATGCTTCAAATGAGCACAGAATAATACCAAGAAGAAATGAATATAATTATAATGCAAATATGCAATTATTAAAGTTGCCCTTTGAAATTGATTACGTTAGTTTTTCTGCAATATTCTTTATCAGACCAACAAGCTTCATCCTTCACTTGACCCTCAGGCCAAGCAGGGTTCATGGAAACAGCAGCTGCAGAAGATACAAACACCACTCTCTTGACATTTGCTTCAGAACTTTCCTCGAGTACATTAAGTGTACCCTTTACAGCTGGCTCAATTAGTTGTACCTACAAAGAGAGTTATTAGATACTGTGGAATCAATAAACAAACTTAACCAATAATATGTTAAACTAATTAAAGTCCCACAAAATGCAAAAATATATTGATTGCAAACAGCTTGTAGCCGTTCAGTTGTGCTAATTTATTGACTTAGAGGACCCCTAGAACTTTTAACAGAGGATTGTTTTTTCCTCCTCTCTTTTTTTTTTTTTTTTGTTTTTTTCCCCACGGATGCAATTAGGAGTTAGGGGTCAGCAGCAATCAAGAACCAATAGATACATATTCAGCTGTGTTGGACCAATGGGATCAGGGGTAGAGAAGTTAGGTACACTCAGGCCTCTTCCTAGATATATTATCATTACTTGCCTAACAGTCAAAAAGACAACCATCTTGGTTAGCTAATACCATGTAGAGTTGACAGTTCATATGCATAAACTCCTCACTATGGCCCATGTATAATTATGTAAGCTACAGCAGAAAATATGCATACGGATCTGTCTCAGTTCGAAGCATGGCCTGTGGATATGAGTCCCATTGGCATGGTCCTCCCACACATTGCAAATGCACAATCTGGAAAAGTCCACCCAGGCTCAGAAGCCAATGCAAAAACAAATAGCCTTGGATGCAAGTGATATTAATAAACAAGTACCATCATGAGGTATTCTCACCTCAGGGTTGGGTACACTGCCAGGGGGGACTGGACTGGCAACATGGAAGACTCCATCACATCCTTTGATGGCTGCAGAAACTGAACTGCGATCCAGCAGGTCTACCTTGAAAAGTTTCAGGTTCTCAGATGCTTTTTCAAATTTCATCAAATGAGCATTTTTCTCATCATCTGCAAAATACATGGGTAAAGACTTAAAAGTCCCTTCGAGATCTTAGTATCATAGTATATATAAAGATTTCCAATTACATGATATTGTGAAGAGTAACTATCACTAACTGTCCGTCAGCTAAGGTTTCAACGGACAAAGCATTCTGCACACATCTTAGAAATATAACTGACCACCTCTACTTTTCTAAATGTTGCATTAAATTTTTTCTTACCATTTATCCTGTTTGTGAAGAGTTAACAAAAGTAGTTGTTTATGCTCAGAGTTAATAAAAACAAGCTCGCATCAACATGTTAGAAGACCGAATACTAAATTTACCCTTATGTCCATTTTATCCTTGTATTTATATTGTTGTCATCCTCATAACAAGCTTTAATCACACTAGTTGGAGTTAACCACATGGGTTCTAAAACAATTAACTTAGGGTGTTCAATGATATTTTACCCTATTCTAAAACAACCTCCTATAAAAACTGAAATCTTATTTGTTTAAAGACAATTTCATTTAATTGCAATGTTCTCTTTCAAATATCAGAAAATGTCCATCCACAAGAGCCATATCTTCCAAATGAATTTATGTTAGAGGATAAATTCTAGTCTGACTAATTTTTACTGAAAATAGAAGTGTGAAATTTGTTCAGACTTATTGAGAAGCCCAACTATTATTATTGGAGGGTTTATCACATTAACAAATTGAACAAACAAGCAAATTCTTGCTGCTTAATTTTACCATTGTGCTTTATTTTCTTTATCTGATCAATCTATTAAAACATTTTCCAGAAAGTGATTATTTCTTCAAATGGTAGAGGCTAAAGAAAAGAAAATATGTTTTGTAGAGGTTGACATTCATTTTTACATTGATCAATAACAATACATACAAAAATAACAATAATAAACATAAAAAACCAACTGGGGTTGCTCTGAAATTCATATTAAGCATTTCTTTCTTTTTATTTATTTATTCATATTTTATTTTCTGGTATGTTGACAATGGTAATGATATACATTCTTATATAAGCATGATCCTGTATCCTTATTTTAGTGATCCAGCCCAAACGTGACAGGCTAGCATAAAATTTAATTTGAGAAATCTCATGTACGAAAAAAGAAGAAGGATATGTTGGGATCAGCACAACGATGGTGAGGCACTCATTCACCTTGCTAGTTAGGGAACCACTGACATGACCAAGCCACCACTTGATTCTTGAGAGGAATCACTCAACTCTCTAATGGAAGTCAAGGCATTCACAATGCTTAATAAATCATCAACTCCCATTCTCCATTAAGTTTCCCAGCTTATATAGGCATTTTGGTAAAATGATGAAATCCTTGGCTACACACAATCCTCTATGGACTACAAGTTTCAAGAGTAGAGGAGTTTGGAACTGATCAACATTTAATAGCTGAAAGTTAATAAGAAAGATACTAAATTAATGTCTCTTGGAGAGAACTAGAATGAGCTGGACTTTAATTGAGTTTGCCTGGTGTTGTGCCGTGTAAAAAAGGGATAAAAGAAAATCAAAAAGAAAAATAAAAGAAAAAAGCTGGCAGCAAATTGCCGCCAGCCTCGCGGCTTAGGCCAGCCGCAAGACCAGCCTTGCGGCAGCCTGCCGCGAGGTTGGGCCTCACGGCATGGGCTAGCTGCGAGGGCCAACCTCGCGGCACCTTGCCGCAAGTTGCCTCGCGACAGGTTCGTGGTGATCCCCCTTCTTCGATTGAAGTTGTCCCCATTGAGCAAATGCCACGTGTCAACACCAGTCACCCTTGAGAATCGTGCCCTGTAAATACCCAACTACAAGATATTAATGAGGATCTCTCCAACTTCGGTAAATCTTATCACTTTGAATACACTTTGACTATTTTTTCGTGAATATTCATCGGGATTCGGGACTGACTTTGGTATCGAAGGGCCTTCGCGGGGAAGATTCCCGCGAGCCTTCTAACCTATTTTCTCAGCATTAACAGGGCCGAATCCTTGCGGCGAATCTAGCGGCGAAAGTAAAGCTAGTGGCAAGACCTTGTGGCAAATCTTGTGGCGAAGCTAGTGGCAAAGCTAGTGGCAAGACCTTGTGGCGAAACCTAGTGGCAAGACCTTGTGGCAAAGCTAGTGGTAAGACCTTGTGGCGAAGCTTGTGGCGAACCTAGCGGCGAAGCTTGTGGCAAAACTCGTGGCGAAGCTAGTGGCAAGACCTTATGGCGAATCTAGCGGCGAAGCTTGTAGCAAAGCTTGTGGAGAAGCTAGTGGCAAAGCTAGTGGCCAGACCTTGTGGCGAAGCTTGTGGCGAAGCCTAGAGGCAAAGCTAGTGGCAAAACCTTGTGGCGAGAGTTAATGGCGAGACCTTGTGGCAAGAGCTAGTGGCGAGAGCTAGCGGCGAAAGCTAGTGGCGAAAGCTAGTGGTGAGAGCTAATGGCGAAAGCTAGCGGCAAATCCTTGCGACGAGCATCCTAACGGCAATCTCCCTTGAAACAACATCTCTTACGGCAACCTAACTTCACCCGACACCGAGCTCGAGTGGACTCCACATCACAAATTTTAATTGTTGTATTTTGGCAACAACACCTGGGAACTAGAAGAAAGCCTTTATTTCTAGATTCTGCATTCCTGCTGGCGGATTGTCACCCTTTTACGCTACAAAGTATACAAGTGAGGACAAACTGCATAACAAGATTGGAACTAAATTAGATTTATGAAAACACAAGAACCACACCAGTATGTTGACAAAGGTAACGATACACATTCTTATATATGCATGATCCTGCCTTCTTATTTTAGACTCTATTTTCTCAGAGTTCCTAGGCAGTAGATGGAGGCGATAACAAAGCCATCCAAGTGTCCGACCTCTAACAATATTCATGCAAGCAAGCAACACCAAGAACCTCCAAGGGGGCGACTTCCTAAGCCTTGAATAGTGCTAGCTCAAAAGGGGCGGCATGGGAGCTCTCTTATTTTTCTCATGCATCACTATTTTCCATGCATCTCGTGGCATCAATGAAAAGAACCACTTAGGGTTATTTATAACCCTTAGGCACAAAACCCTAATTAAAAGGGGTTTGGGCCGCATGGTATTTTAAGCCATTGTTTTAAACAATTTAAAACATAATATTGGGCATTTCTTTCCATTCTCCTTTTGGGCTTTATGTTTTAAACACTTTAAAACAACTCTTTTGGGCCTTATGTTTTAAACATGTTTAAAACAGCCCATTTAACTCCTTAAATCACCCCACTAGCCTTAGGTTAATCCATAAATAAAATCTTAATTAATTAGGTACCAATTTCCACCAAACCCTAAGTCCCCAATTAGGTAACCTAGTCCAACTAGGATTTTAGGTGGAACTTGGCAAACCTAATTTATGAATTCTATTTATCTTAGCTCTTCACAAGGGTTTCCTCAAACCCTAAACGAGCTTGCCATTACCTAGTGATATTTGCCCTTATGTGTGTGACCCATTAGGCTTCTACTTATGTTAGCAATGACCTTTCTCAAATGTCATAGACCAAGAGCGGAGTCTAACAACCTATCATGATCCCCAATTAGTAGAAGGATCAAGTCATGATCACTACCTTTCAGAGGTGGTCTTCCCATGCAATTCAATCATTTCATCGGTTTAAAGTGTCTCGACCAAACAAGGATATGAAAAGAGTGTCAATCCCTTTTCAGTTTAATCATGATATTCTTTGGTCTCCTGAAAGGATGACTTCCTTTGGATCGACATCCAGTTGTGGCCATAGACTTCAAATTATCTTTCACGAAAGGGCCCATGAGACATATCTCCCCTTAACTGGGGTCGATGAATATCTTGACCACTCACAGCCTTCGCATACTTCATGGCACACCCAATCACTACCACACTCACAAGCTTTATTGAGATGCTTCCATAACAGTTTCAAGGTATACAAATCCACATGCAAGGCACTATGGTCATCTCAAGTCGAAAGATCACTTGCACAATCGCCACAAGAGATTTCCTTAGATACTCTTTGCAAGATCCATTTGAAATTCTCGAGTCAAGCCATTGTCTAATGAACTTGTTCTCTAACAAGCACCCGTGTACTAACTTAGGCATCCAATGCTCACAGTCTGTAAGATTAATTGCCACCTTCCCTAAGATAACATCATAGCACACACCGATCTCTTTGCATCATTGATGTCCCATCTCAATGACACTTTTGACCAAGGATGTTTTAAGCCATACTCTTGTGTGTATCAAAGACTTTACAATTAAAGTCACGCTTTAATTATTTTCTACAGAGAGTATCCCTAGGAATTTTGTCATTAGGCATCTTATATAATTAAATATAAAAGACAAAGATGTGCCAATTGAATATAATGAACATCAAACAAATAGATATATTACTCATTAATATATCAAATCTTAATATATCATGTACAACTTAACACTTAAGCTGTAGGCCATACACTAACAATATTAAATCTTAATGTATCAAGTACAACTTAACACTTAAGCCGTAGGGCATACGCTAACAAAGAAATCTTTACTTTCTGTTTTTTGTTGGATTTAGTAGTTAGATTGTGAGAGGGAGCAGCTGTGGAGTTAGGATGGCTAATATGACAGAAGCAGCAAAAGAACTAGGACAATAATCATACAACAGGAACAGATTAGTTCAACCTTGTTGAGTGGGTTGAGATTATTGTTTAAGGAACCAAATCCCTCCTTCAGACACAGATCATGCAGAAGCCAGACAGTAGGAGAGGGTCTGGGATATGATTGTATGAGGAACCAAATCCTATATCTTCAGAAACAAATCATACGGAAGCCACGCAATAGGAGTGTGGATCAGGGATGATTGTTTAAGGAACCAAATTTCGTCTTCAGACTGAAATCATAAATGAGCCAGACAATAAGAGTGGATCTGGGATATGATTGTTTAACAAACCAGAAAAAATGAAAAGAGTCTTGATCGCCCGGGCTACTAGATAGCCCATAGGTAATTATTAGTTATAAAAAAGGAGGACTGAGAGGGTGGGTTCAGCAACAGCAACTAGAGTGCCAAATTCAAACCAGATTAGGACCTAAAAAAGGCAATCAATCATGTTTGTTATGCACAGACAGAAGAGACACGCCATGTGTACTTTCATAAGAAGAAACTAAATCGGAAGCTAAAAGTCAACAGAAAAGTGAGAGACCGAATCCGAAGAAAAAATAATCAAAATCATAAGGGTTTTGAATCGATTAAGTTAGCAGATAGATGCAGTAGAACAGTGAGGAAGCTTACGAGGATCTCTGACCGTTCCGTGGACGGTGTAGCCATTGGAGAGGAGAAGCTTCACCAACCATGAAGCTACGTACCCTCCTGCCCCTGTCACGCACACCCTCCCCTTCTCCGCCATTTCTAATCAGTAGTTACCAGAAAAGCAGGCACCGGAGGTAATTAAAGATGGACGATAGAAGAGGACGATGTCAACCAGACATCGTTTTCCTCAATTTTTCCGTTTCTAGTTTCTTCTTCCTCCGAGTTCTGAATTTATTTTGGAAATGCTTATTTGAAAGAGAAATGCTGTGCGTCATGACAGTCATGACCCCAGCTGGCAGCACGCCATGCACACCCAATGGTGTGCTGCCACGTAAACGTCATAACTGCCATCAGGCATGACGCCTAGCATTGCTCTATTTGAAATATTTGAGGTGATATAAGTGGGTGAATATATTATATTATATGTTATATTAATATAAATATATAATATATTAATATAAAAGTGTTATCAAAATGTTTAATTTAATATTTTTATATATTGGGGTAAATTACAAAGAATATTCTTAAAGTTTGGTGAAATTGTAAGAACCTTCTAACATTTGTTAAAAGATCAATGATAACTCTTACTGATAAATTAAGAAATAAAATAATTAATTTAACCTTTATTCTCTTAACATCTTTTCTTAAATTAAAAAATAAAAAAATAATTAGTTAGAACCCATTAGGTTCATTGCCACTAAGTTAGAAAAGATGAAAACAAAAGAATTAGAGTGAGAAAATAAATAAAAGATTAAGAAGAAATTAATAATAAATCTAAATTTGGATTCAAAAAAGAAAGAGAAAAGAGATGAATAGAAGATGATGAGAGGAGGAGGATGATGATAAGCACTTAAAAGAAGAAAAAAAAATAAGATGAAGAAGAAAAAGATTTATTGTGCTTATTTGAAGAGAGAGATAAATAGAAATAAAAAATAAGAGTATTTTAGTTATTTTTTAATATTTAATGATAAAAAAAATTATAATACAACATTAAACTTTAAAAATATTCTTTGTATATTTTAAATATCAAAAATACTTTTTTTTCAAGAACCCTAAATATTTGTACTAAGCATCAATGTTATTAAACTATAAAAATTTTTAAAAAAAATTAAAATACTAGTCAATCAATAATAAAACTACTTTTAATCTAGATTTTAATTTTTGCAACTCAAGTTATTAAATATTTTAAAGACCCTTTAATAAAGTGTATAGAAATAAAAAAAATATTAAGAATATTTAAAATATTTTATAATTTAATTATAAAAATAAATACAATAGAAACTAAAAAAAGTCAACTTTGTCAGGCAAATTATTTTTTTTATAAGTATAGTTTTTGCGGGGTCATATTAACAACATTTGAGTTACCATCTATGATGCTGACATGGTTGACTTTTTATCCATCAATTTCTTGGGCAAGGCGTCACATGGGTAGCCACAATGATGAAACAGGAAAAAGGTAAAATACCAAAGAAAGAGAATGGGATAAAAAATAAGGGTATTTTTTATATTTTAAAAAAATTAATATAAAAAAATTTATATGCACCCACTTGTTTTGTTTTGTACAATAATTTTTTATAATTATTCTTTGCAGCACTACATAATTACTCTTTGTAATTATTATTTTCTCAAAATAACCTTTGAACGTATTACCATCAGACACAATCATTCCGCACATAACTATCCCATAATCACTTTTTCCTTCAAAGCCTAACAACCCAATCGAATCGACCATCGACGCTTTGCTATGAAGATGCACTTCAAAGAGGTAGGTGTTCATCTTTTCGATTATGCATAAAACACCCAAACCCTTGGGTTCAGATTTTTCACAAAAGGAATGAATAGAAGAGAAGACAACGAAAAATCGGTAGCCATGGCGAGACCCACATCGAGAAGACAACAATAGCGAGCGAAAGGCAGAGGGTTGCCACCATAGCGGCTGCCAGCGACTCGAACGAACCGCCATTGGCTGCAACAAATGTAGTCGCCCATCATGACAACAAAAATGAACGAACAGAAGGCAAACAATTAGTGGTTATGGCTAAACCCATATGGAGAAGACTGCAACAGCAAACGAAAGACTAATCCCCACCATAGTGGCCTCCGACAACTTGAACAGACTAGCCACCCATCACGCTGGAGAACGCACCTAAACCTAGGGTTCGGGAGCAAGAATAATATGTGTAATTGATGATTCCTTTAAAAATAAAATGTTTTATTTTCATGTGTAGGCCGAATTCATGTTTCCTATTTAATTTTGGTCAATGCATAGTTAGTTCAAGATTGGGAATTGTTCTATTTGATCATCGATTCTAAATTTAGCAGTGTTAAAGAAAATGAATTGATTATGCTAGATTATCATGATTGTTGAAATATATGCTTCTTGACAAAATTCAAGGAATTTTGTGGTCATGCATGATTGATTATGTGAGAATAATATTGTGATTTTTTCTTAAAACTAGGCCTAAACAGAGTTGAAGTAAAATGAGATGATAAAAATAAATAAATTATTATTGCTATTTATCTACTCCTATGTTTTGAGCTGTTTAGTAGTAACTGGGGGTTGACAGTGTGCTCCTGCATCATCCTTCACGTCAAATGGTGGTTCAAAATATGAGTATGCGAATGCATTCTAAGCATTTATTTAGGGGAGTAACCGGGTGTCTTCATCACAAAATGTCGATATTCGTGTCAAAAATCAAGAAATGCTTAGGAAAGTTTGAAAAAAAAATAATAAATAAAAACAAAAACATTCCTGTTACTCCTTATGTTTGTAGTAGTGGAGAGAAGTGATTGCAAGAAAACTATTACATGATTTAATTGTGTTAGTTGCAAGGTTTCATGAATTAATTTTGAAGTATGCATGGCATCAAAAGTGATGATTTTACATGATTAATTCTTTCAATTAATGCTTTTAGACTTAGAGTTGATATGATAATATGGATAGTAACCAGGGTTGTGATTAATTATGCATTGATATGTTGTTGGATTTCTTGTTTTTGGCCTATCGTGAAAATAAAATATTTATTTTTTTTAGTATATTATTTGCTTTGTTTTGCTTGAGGACAAACAAAAGGTTAAGTGTGGGGGTATTTGATAGGGCTTAATTATATGCATATCTTTATCTAATTTTCATCTTAATCTTTTGTTATTTTTTTCTACATAAAATGTGTTTACATGGATTTTATATTATTTTAATATTTTTTTGTAGGAATTTAGCAAAAGAAATAAATTCGAAAATTTTGGCATAAAAAGAAAAGAAAAAAAGATATTATAAAATTAATTTCAAAATTAATATGATAAATTAATATTATAATAAAAATAAAAATATATAGTATAAATAATTAGCATTTTAATATAAATAAAGTTATAATATAATTAATAGTATATTAAATATTATATTATCTAGTATATTATTTATATATATTATTATATTATATATTTCATTTCTTGTATATTATATATTATATATTGAAGTGCCGTGAGATGCATGGAGTTAGGGCAGCCTTGTGTTTCATGTATATATATATATAATAATATGAGATTTGGCAAACACAGGGGTTGGGAGAAAAGCGACACGGCATGGATGGAAAACAGAAAAAAGATAAAGAGAATGAGAAATTGGAACCGCGCCATGCAAGCACAAGAAGAAAAATAGACAGCAGCGCATGGAAAAGAATTGAAGGATGGCTAGTGGCCATCCCATGCTAGGCTGGGGCAAGCGGCTGCTTCTGACGCCGGCAGCCTGCATCACCCCATTTTGTTTTAATAGATTATCTTATCCTTATTTTTATTTTGGCTAAACAAAGAATATCTCCATTGAATACATTTATTTCATCTATTAAGATATAAATAAATGTGTTTCTGTTAAGTGCCTAAGGATATTTTGTAAAAATAATAATATACAAGAATTTATTGTTGAAAAATCTTGTTCTTGGTAGGTAAACACTAGGCAATAAGCATCCCTTCATACTCTAGAGACTAAGAGACTAAAGGTAAGTTAATTTATTTGATTATGTTTTATTTTATTTTGCCTAATTTAACACCTATGATGGGTTTATGAATTAGAATTTTAGGGTTTAACTACTGCATTTGGCTTTTTGTTAATTGTTATTTGACTACTGCATTTAGTTAGGAATTGTCTTAACTGAGATTTATTAATTGTGATTGAATATTTGAATTATCCTGGTTGAAATTTGTTAATTGTGATTGAATATTTGAATTGTCTTGGTTGGGATTTTGTTAATTGTAATTTTTTAATTGTTATATACAGGTATATTAAAATGTACAACCGAAATATCTTCCAATACTTCACTAAGAAAACCGATGATCAATCATCAAGTAACCCAAATGGTCCCCGCAATGCTCCTTCTTCACGTTCTATATCACCATCCAAAACTAAAAGATCTAAGCTTTCAAATGAATGTACTATTGAGCCACTTGAAAGTAAAACCTCATATTATGAACGTGATCCTGGAAAACGAATCCCAATATCACAATATCCATTAGACAAACAAGATGAGATTCGAAGAGCATATATCGATATGGGACCGTGTCAATCTATTTATGAGTATCCTCACGTAAAATTTAGGGCTCAAAATTGTCGATTTCAATCCACTTGGTTCACACAACATCCATGGCTTGAGTTTTCTGAGGAGAAAAAAAGTGCATTTTGTTTTCCCTGTTATTTATTTGAAAGTAATACATCATAACCTAAAACATTCACTGTTAAGGGGTTAAAAAATTGGAAGAGAGTTAATTGTAAAGATTGTCCACTAAAAAAACATGAAGGAGATGATAATTCACTATATTACATTGCTATGGAAAAATGGAAAAACTTGAGAAATCCAAATCAATATATTGAGAGAATGATACACAAATAGCCTAAAAAAGGAAAGAAACAGAATCGTTTGCTTTTAAAGACCTCCATAGAGAGTGTGAAATGGTTAACATTGCAAGGTTGTGCATTTAGAGGTCATGATGAGTCTCCCAAGTCTACTAACCGTGGGAATTATATTGAATTAATCAAATTGCACGGAAGAGCAACCAAAAAAATTGATGATGTTGTTCTAGAAAATGCAACTAAAAATGCCAAGTACACATCGCCACGTATTCAGAAAGAGATATTAAAAATTATTGCTAATTGTGTGCGACATAAAATTTGTGAAGAAATTGGAGATGCTAAATTTTGCATTTTTGTTGATGAAACAGTTGATGAATCACATAAAGAACAAATGGTTATTATTTTGAGATATGTTGATGGTGATGGATTTGTTAGAGAACGATTTTTTTAAGTTGTGAGTGTTAAAGATAGAAATGCTTTGACTTTGAAAAAAAATATTTGTACTGTATTAAACCAATACAATCTGTTGGTTACAAATTTACGAGGTCAAGGGTATGATGGTGCTAGCAACATGCAGAGGGAATGGAATGGACTACAAGCATTATTTCTTAGAGAATGCCCATTTGCTTATTACATTCATTATTTTGCTCATCGTCTATAGTTAGCTTTAGTTGCAGTAGCTAAGGATGTACATGATGTGTGGCTATTTTTTCAATCATTAAGTTCTATTATCAACTTTGTTAGTGCTTCTACTAAGCGTCATTCTCAATTAAAGTCAATTCGAATGGATGAAATTGTATATTTGATAGTAGCAGGAGAAGTTCCAACTGGTACTGGGGCTAATCAGGTTTGTTCTTTGCAACAAGCTGGAGCTACTCGTTGGAGTTCACATTTTGCCTTTGTTAAAAGATTGATTGAGATATTTGGTTCTATTTCTACGCTTCTTGCAAATCTTATTAATAAGGGGTCGAACAATAATATACGTGGGGAGGTGTGCTTTAAAAGTTATGAAAACATTTGAGTTTGTATTTATCTTGTTGTTGATGCATGAAATGTTGGAAAAATATGATATTTTGTGTCAAGCCTTGCAAATGAAAGATCAAGACATTTTGAATGCAATGAATTTTGTCTCAACTACAAAGCTGTTTCTTCAAGAGATGCGTGATAATCGGTGGGAAAGTTTTATTTGGTATGTGGTGCAATTTTGTAGAAGTAATGATGTTGATGTGCCAGAATTAACTTATCGTTATATGGATGGTACAAGATGTTCTTATCAAAAGAAAAATAATATTATAGTGGAGGACTACTATCATTTTCAGATATTCAATGTTGTAATAGATTTTGAGTTGATGGAGTTGAATAATAAATTTACCGAGAAAACAATAGAACTTCTTAAGTTATGTGAGACTTTAAGTCCTACAAATGGTTTCAAATCATTCTCTATAGATGCTATTTGTGGTTTAGTTGAGGAATTTTATCCTTTGGATTTTAATAATGAAGAGATAAGTGATTTGAGGAGACAGTTGGATCACTACAACTTTGATGTAATTCGACATTCGCAGTTTTAGAATCTTAATTCTCTTCCTCAATTATGTTAGATACTGGTTGAAACGAATAGGTCATGTCATTATTTCTCGATTGATAGATTGATTTGTCTAGTATTAACTCTTCCAGTTTCTACAACAACAACAGAACGAGCTTTTTCGGGAATGAAACTCATCAAATCATCACTTCACAATAAAATAGAGAATGACTTTCTAGCAAATGTCATGACTATCTACATTGAGAAGGAGATTGCTCTTGGTATTGATACAGAAGTACTCATTGACAAGTTTGATCTTTTGAAGAATCGCAGGTTGCGGCTTTAAATAGTTTTATAAGGTATTTGTATGGTACATTTTTTGTATTTTTTGTTTTCTCTTTTTAAGTTAATAAATTATGTTAAATATGCATATAAAATTCATTAAACTCTCATTTTTATCTTCTTTTTTTTTTCTATTGATAAAGTTCACCGTTGGAAAAAAAAAAATTTAAAACCCCCCCAAGTAAAAATTCCTAGGTTCGCCCCTGTATCAACCTGAAGTTTTTCTTTGATGATGGCTTACTTTTTATCTTAACTTTCATAGTTGGTGACATCAATGAAGTTGTAGTTAGATCAACTAATTCTCTCAACTTCTGCTTCAAGACTAGTTTACATGCATCAGGTTTTTAATGAAACCTTTTATATATACTCTCCATTTTCGTATCAATGGTGAGTTGGGATAACACATCATCAGAAGTAATCTTCATTAAATGTAACTTTGTCTAATGAGGATACACAACCGATAAAGGAATTGATTGTCCCTGAAGCATGAACTCTATAATTTCATGTGCACAAGGCAAACCATGTGTGCTTTTGATCACACATTCACATGCAACATTGTCTACCCTAATGTTTTTAGTTAGCTGTGATTGCTTTAGCACCATATTCATTGCACTTCTGGGTATAACACCTCACAATTCTTTGAATTTTTTTGATTTGAAGTTATGTTGCACCAACATTAAGCTTTTCTCAAAAGACCCCTTTATCTTTATATGTTGCAACTCAATAAGAGAGTTGATAATTGTCCATAATGACTCAAAGTTACCTTGAAATGATCCAAGATCTCTCTTCAGCTTCGTATGCGCACTCTCAGCCTTAGAACAAAAACATGTTAATATATTAGATTGAAGATATTACAATAAAAACAAGTAAGGATATAAGAAATTTGAGTTTCATAAGGAATAAATGTTAATAGGCAAAAAACAATAAGGTTCCAACCTAACATAAACTTCTCCCATGTCTCTTTTCTATTAAATAACTTCTTACAGTTTGTAATACCCCGAGAGCACAAAGAGGTTAGTATATATCGAGGATAGTGTAAGAAAGGAAACGACACTAGCTGGATACCTTTTGGTCTGAATGTAGACAAAGAACTCTAGGGTTAAGCGTGTTTGAGCTAGGGAAGCTCAAGGATGGGTGACCCCCTGGGAAGTTTGTGTAGGCCTATCAGGGTAAGTTGTTCTAGTCTTTCCTATCGCTCGATGTGGGATGTTACATGTGATATCAGAGTCAACCCCCGATCCTCTGAGCGCGGTGGTAGGGCAAACCTCAGTGAGGATACTGAGTCCCCAAGGGGGGGTGAGTGTAGGCACCTTAGGCGAATCCTACATCGGCCATGCAAATGGGGGAGATCTGGGACCAGTTGTAAGGTCACATGACAAGGACGTCATGTGCTTAAGGGGGGAGAATGTAATACCCCGAGAGCACATAGAGGTTAGTATATGTCGAGAATAGTGTAAGAAATGAAACAACAGCAAAGAACTCCAGGGTTAAGCGTGCTTAAGTTGGGGAAGCTCAAGGATGGGTGACTAGGGATGGCAATTGCAATCGAAATCGTGGGGAATCGAATTGAAATCGAACCGGTCAATACAGTTAAAAACCGTTTGACTGGATAATGGTTTGGTTTGGGGAAAAATCGAACACTATTTCAATGGGTATGGTTTGGTTATGGTTTTCACTAAAATCAAACCGAAACCGAACCATTATGTGGGTAACCAAATCAAACCAAACCAAACCGAACCGAATATATAAAGATATATAAAGATATATAAAATATATATAATATATATTATATATTAGAGAGACGACTGCGAAACCCAGCCCTAAACCCACCCCACCCCAACCCACTTGCAAACCCTTATCTTCTCCTTCCTCTCTCGACCTCGCTCTCGCTTTCTCTTACCCTCGCTGCCTCTCGGTCTCTGCCTTCTCTCTCTTGCTCGTCCGCTCGCCCTCGCTCTTGCCTCTCTCTTGCCTCTCTCTTGCAATCTTGCTCTCGCTTTCCCTCTCGCTCGCCCTCGCTGGCTCTCTCTTGCTCTCGCTAGGGCTCAACCCCTCTTTCTCGCCCTCACCCTCACTCTCTGTCTCTATTGCTCTCACTCGCGCTCACCGTCGCTCTCTGCCTCTCTCTTGGTCTTGCTCCGCCTCCTCCTGCAAACAGCAGCAAACCCTTCTCCCTCTCCCTTTCTCTCTCGATCAGTTCTGTTGCTCGCCCTCTCCTGCACTCTCTGTAATCCAAATACAGTTTTGAGAGCAATAATCGAAACACAAGAAACGTCAACTAGGCGAGTCGGGAGTTATGGACCTTCGTTTTCTGAGCATCACACCTGAATTGCCTTATGCAATTTATCTTTGTACGCCGACAGCAAGGTCTCCCTCCATCTCTCTCTCGACAACTTACAAATTAAGGTTTCTGACTTGATTTATTATTTTGGTTTGATTAATGTGCAAATGCCTAAATTTAAATCTAACTTCCATTCTATATTTTTATGTAAATCTGTAATGTTTAGGAATGTGTTTGTGTTTGCTATTTCTTTCTTTACTCCCATGTTTTGGTTCTTTTTCCCCTTACTACAATGAATTGGAAGGTCAATTCGCTCTTGCATTGATTTTTTTGATCAAATATTAATATATATTGTGGGTGTGTTTGTATTTGTCACTTAGATGTATAAATAAATTAAATTATTGTAATTTAGGAGGCATTATCAATTTGAAGCCAAAATCATAGGGTTAATGTTAAGATTTTCATCTAATAGTTAGATATATGTTTGCATAATGTTATTGTCAGTTGCCATAACTATGAAAGACATAATGTAGTGCATGCAGATCAACCAGTTTTTATGAATGTTATTTGCAAGAGTTTGTCTTTATTTGTTAGTATGGATCAAACTAAAAAAACCATGATTAAAACCGAAACCGAACCGAAACCAAATGATTTGGTTATGATTGTTAATTTTTAAAATCAATGGGTTAATGATTTGGTTTTGATTTTAGTATTTTAAGTTTGGTTTGTTTATGGTTTTAGCAAAAATTGAAACCAAACCGAACAATTGCAAACCCTATGGGTGACCCTGGGAAGTTCGCGTAGGCCCATCAGGGTAAGTTGTTCCGGTCTTTCCTATCACTCGATGCGGGATGTTACAACAATTCACTCTAGTGTGAAAGAAAAATGAAAATAGGGAAAGGAATGGAGAAAGTGGGTGAGTATAAGGTGGAAAAATAAAGGGTAAAAATAAGTTTTTCCTTTAGGTTATTTTAGTCATATTAGAATATTATTGTGGAGAGTAAAAAGGTGATTGCAAATAGATTTCCTCATGGCTAATTGATTCACATCACAAGTTTTTGGAGATCAAAAGAAGGTCTTATAATTTTCAAAAATACAAAAATAATGTATCTAATTTTAAAAAGAAAAGAAAAGAGATATGTGTAATTATCCCTATATATTAGATGATTCACTAAACCCCAAAACTTGGGGTAAAAAGATGAAAAAAATTGGGCTTAGATCCTTTTCTTGGATCATTCTAAAATAATCCGAAGTCTTAGATCCTTTTCTTGGAGCATCCAGGCTTCAATCCACAAGAATTCAGTGTTTGGACTTTTGGTAGTAAAGGTTATTGGTTAGACTTTGTGTGTTGGTCCCTTGACAAAAAAAAGTAATGACTAGGCTTTTTTCACTATGTAAGGTATTAAATGGATATGATTTGCCCATGCTTTAGGGTTTACATTTGTATTCATAATATTGAAATAAGAGAACTTGCTTTAGTGCTAGGAAGTTAAAGGCTCGTCTGTAGTTGTCAAGAATTCCAAAATATTTTGACAAAATTAGTTGAAAGGTAAGGGTGGTCTTGCAGTTATAGGGAAAGATAATGGTTAATCTATAATTTTCTTAAAAAAAAAGGGGTAAACATGTGATTTTTCAAAAAGACAAATCTATAATTTTATGAAATTTATAATAACAGATGTAGTTTAATAAAGTTCGTCTATAAAAGTCTGAAGTGTACAAAATTTTGTGAATTAAAGTTTCGAATGTTAATATCTTTTATGTTGAGACTTCAATTGTAATTATAGAGTTGAACCGATAGAATTTCTATAAAAGAATCACATATTTGGAACCCTTTTTATCAAAATAAATTTATAGAAGATAACTTGATAGCATTTCGGTAAAGCATTTAAAACGCATATTTTTAAAGTAAATATCATGAAACTAAGTAGTGGTTGAAGTGAAAATTTTAATTTCGAGCATTAAAGTGATGACACAATATAAAAATATTGAAATACAGATACATAAATACATAAATGTATACGTTGACTTGAGTGATATGGAATTCTACGATGATATGCATGCTTAAATTGTGTAATTTATGGAACACGTATGACATGTAGGTTGAGATTTTGATATCTACATTCAAGTAACTAGTCGTTGAATGTGCCAACATTATGTGGGCATATTGATTTTGTCTTTCTCATCAACAAGTAATGTTAATGTGGTATGCAAAATTATGAAATATGTAAATCACACAAGTTATATTTAAGTTAGTATTGTATTTGATAGAAAACAATTGATGAAAAGTAAAAAAAATAAAGAAAAACATGAAAATGATAGAGCTATCGATAATGACAAATCTTGAAATATAAGACATGAGAGATATGATACTATATATAAATTATGAGACTTCGGATTAAAACTATGTGACAGCCTTTATCTATAGACTAAAGAATCTAAGTTTTGATAGAACTCTGAAATGTGATCAACTTGTGATTTGATTGATCTTGTTTTCTTGATAACACTTATCTTTTAATAAAATTCAATATGTTCCTTGATATAAGCTTATCTTTTAATTCGACATGTCTTCTCGACATATAGGATTTTGTTCTAATTGAATACTATAAAATCTTATTAAGATCCGACTTCATTTAAAGATAAAATATGCTAGAAAATATCCCATGGCATTATTATTCATTGTCATTTGTTGTTGTTGGGTTTCCCCAAAATCAGAGAGGATTTCTTAAAGGAAATGGAGTAAAAAATGAGAGGGCTCGAAAGAGTTCTTTCGGGGAGTCTGTCCCAGAAAGATTTCTTTTAGCTGGCTTTCCTGGAAGAGTCTTTTGGGGCAGTTGTTTCAAGCATGATCTTTTCGCAGCACAAGCAAAGGTAAGCCAACACATGGCAACCTCAAGATTCGAGCCTATATAAATCAAGCTACAATACATGGAAAATGACTTCAACTTCGTTGGTACACCTAATTAACCCTCTTTTTTTATTTCCACAACCTAATTTCTTTCAAGATCCTAACTTGAGCGTAGGGCCGGCCCAAGGCATAGGCCACTAAGGCCTATGCCTAGGGCCCCCCAAAAATTTGGGGCCCCAAACAGCCACTGCCTAACACCCCCCCCTTACACACAGAATTTGGGGCCCCCCAAAAAAATCCCCCTCCCCAAAGCCGCCCCCCTTACACACATAGAATTTGGGGCCCCCAAACCCCCTCCCCCCCCCCCCACACACAAAGAACAAACCACCTCCCCTCCTCAAAAAAGATAAATAAATTAGGGGCCTCCAAAAAATACAGCGCCCCACCCTCCTAAAAAAAAATTATTTTCGCCTAGGGCCCCACTAGCCCTTGGGCCGGCCCTGCTTGAGCGTTGGAGGTCTTCGAGAATGGCCATCCCTCACGAGCTTCTAACCCCTTGTCATTTTTTCAGCATAGCATGAAGGATTATTTTGTCTCCGAAAGACCCAAAACCCTTGCAGATGACATTCATCCCGAAAACCTCATTTCCACCACCTTCTCGAAAGACTTTAACAACTCTTTCGGGAATCCTTCATAGACACCATAACCCTCTCATTAACACCCATTCAGGAAGACCATTCATCTTTTCTCATAAGACCACATCTCAGGAAACTAAAGTCCTTTCGGGAATACTTAACTGCTTCTAGAACCATTTCTTTCCATCAAAAACCTCTCGGAAAGCCTACTCATCTCGGGGACACTTTTCTCGATGAAACCTTATTCTATGGAGAAAGCCTTATTTTCTAAGGGAAGCCTTATTCTTTTGGGAAGCCCAATTCTTTAGGGGAAGCCATTCTTTTCGGGAACCTCTGTTTCTTTCTGAGAAGTTCATTTCGAGAAGAATCCTTTCAGATCCAGTTAGTTTCATCATTGTTTGAGACCAAACCCTTCAAAGACCCGAATTTCAAACACACAAGCCTACCTTCAAATCCTAGCCAGTTGATTTTCCAACTTTACCAAGAAATGTAATTATGGTGAAGTACTTTGTGTAAATATATAAAACGGTGGGTTTACATGTAACTATATAAAACACTAATAACATGAACATAAGTATCTTGTCTAAATATATAAAACATCAATAGCATTCCCTCAAAGGTACTCTCCCCAAGTCTTAAACCTAGTTTAGAGATTTATGTTATACAAGATATTTGTTCTATTTTATATACATACATAGATGAATAATTCTCTAATTTTTCAAACATTCAACAAGATGGCCATAAAATTTCTCAAGGAGTTGGGGTTGTCCTCTGGAGTTTTCAAAAGCATTACCATGAATTGAACTGCCCACGCACTCCATTTGGCATTTGCTTTCAGGTAATTAAAACAAGAATAATGCTAGATGTACATAGTGTTGGTGGATGAAACAAAAGAAGGAGTGAACACTAAGCTTGAGTTGTGGAGAAACAATTTAGAATCTAAGGGATTTAAATTAAGTAGAAAGAAAACAGAATATATGGAATGCAAATTTAGTAAAAATGCAAGAGTGGATGATGTTATAATAAAATTAGAAGACCAAATCTTACAAAGAAAAGACCATTTTCGATATTTGGGATCAGTGATTCAAAAAGATGGAGAAATCCACGAGGATGTCGCACATAGAATTAAGGCAGGTTGGCTAAAATGGAGAAATGCATCGGGGGTGTTATGTGATGGTAAAATCCCACTAAAATTGAAAGGAAAATTTTATAGGACAGCTATAAGACCAGTCTTGCTGTATGGCTCAGAATGTTGGGCAGTCAAATACCAACATGAGCAAAAGACGAGTGTAGCGGAGATGAGGATGTTAAGATGGATGTGTGGACATACAAGAAAGGATAAAATTAGAAATGAAGTTATTCGTAATAAGGTAGGAGTAGTGCCAATCGAGGAGAAGATGAGAGAGAATAGATTAAGATGGTTTGGTCATGTGAGAAGGAGACTAAGAGACGCTCCTGTGAGGAGAGTTGATGAAATGGAACAATTAGTCACAAAAAGAGGTAGAGGTAGACCCAAGAAGACTTTGGGAGAGACATTAAAATTTGATATGAAATATATGGATTTAAATGAGGATATGACAAAAGACAGAAATACATGGAAGTCTAGAATTCATGTAGCCGACCCCACATAGTGGGATAAAGGCTGGATATGTTGTTGTTGTTGTACATTTTTTTTGTACATCTTGAGCTACACAAAGGGATATTATGATCAAAATACATTTTGTCTTCATACACCTCACGCGCCTTTATGAGCCTCATGAGGGACATTTTTGTTATTGGTACACCTTTGTGTAATCTAAAATGTACACAAAGATATACATAAAGGTGTACCAATAATATTAGTCTTAAAAGAAATTGACTAAATAAGGACCAATTTTTCAAGTTTGCTTTGGGAGGGTAAATAGGGGTAGGCGCCTTCATTAATTGGCTGTTGGATTACGTCAATTTTAGAGTCGTGAATGCAACAACTCTACTCCAACCCAATCACCATCTCCATCTTCATCTTTTTTTTGTGTTATATTATTGTTTTGGATTACTTCTGTACATGTAGTGGTGATTTTAACTGAGAAGAGCTCGTGTCAACTGTCAAGGCAGGCTTAATTAGTATGGAGTTTAAAGTCGAGTTCAATTGAGCAGCTTTTCTCGGGCCGGCCCGGTCCCGGACCCGGATGATCTTGAAAGCATTCAAAAGCAAGGGCCACTGATCAATCCTTCCTCCCAGGGTTCACACCCTTTTCCATCATCTTCACTTTTAATGGCGACCCATTTGATTTGATACGACTCTGTACCCACACTAAAACATAAAAAAGTAATCTTACAAACTCAAAATTCCAAGTCTTTTCAGGCCTGGCAAAGCAAAGTGACCGACCCGATTTTGCTAAAAGGGTGAGAAAGGCACCGACCCGATTTTGCGAAAAGGGTGGGAAAGGCACCGACCCGTCAGAAGGGGGCCCCCGGCCATCTCGTGGGTGGGACCGTATTGCACGTGCGTATGAGGTCAGCGATTAGAGGTAGTGGCCTCGGCCACGGACGCGGGACACAATTATCAATAATGAGGACGCACCCCCCCCCGGTCCCCGGGCCAGCACATCCTCCCTCTTGCCTATTTTAGATGTTCGTCTAGGCCTTGTTTGTTTGACATTTTAAATTTAACCTTCTTTCTTTAGTTCACAGAATTTAGAATATAAATTACACATTAAATGTAATTTATGGCAACCAACCCACTTTTGCAATTTATTGGTACATTATTCTCCTTCCAAAATAACGTCACTAAAATGAAAAATCTTATATCTTTCCTTAACCAAACAAATCTTACATAAACTCATGGGTGATTTCTAAACAGTAAATCATAATTAAGAATAATATTGGGTATTTTTTAAAACTCTTATCTATAATTTTACTCATCAAACACAAGTAAGCGATAAATATTTAAATTATAAATATAAATTTATTATAATAAATATCTCGAATATAAAAATATCTATCAGACATACACTACTCTACAAGTATAAAGATGAAAGTTAAATAAAATATAAAAGAAAATAAATCTCTTATCCATACACTCTTATATGATCTATTTTAACAAAAAAATAAATCCACTTTATAATATTACTATCAACCTAAGTTGTATCAGGAATTCTTAATTTTGAACCTACCTCTCACGTTATTTTTAAAAACAAAAAATCAAAACTTCATAAATAACATTCTTATTGCATTATGCAAAACTTTCATTTAAATTAAAAAAATTACCAAAAAATTAAAAAATAGTTGATAAATTTTTATTTAATTTTTTTTTAATTTTGTTACACGTGTATACGAGACACTTTTTAGTAATATTTGTATGAAAAAAGTTAAGATAGATAAAATAATTTTTTTTATAAAATTGATAATTTTATAGCATTATGTATTGAGGTCCTATTACGATTTTTATTTTTTTTTAATAAAAATGTTACATCTTAAGGAATTATCGTATTTAAATGAGTTTAGACTTAACTTAAATTACAAATTACATGAGATAAACTTAGATGAGGCATTGGCCATTTATAAAATATATTATTTATTCTATTAACACTCAACGGACATCTATAAAGTTAAAAAAAGATGCATTATTATATTTTAATAAGAACATCATTAACTTTTTAAACCTAATTAGCAATAAGAGATTACACAATAATACAATTAATAAATAAACAATTCTCAAATAAATTAAAACAAAATCCCCTTGATTTAGTGATTCAACTCTCAAATGAACTTGCGTCACTACCCGGTGGAAAGGAAAAATTCATAAAAAAAAACCTGAAATCCATTTATTAACGACGAAGGGAGATGAGTTGGGGTTGTTGGGTTGTGGGTATTCAGTCCAAACAAAGCCTTAGTAGGAGGCAGTGCTCCTGAGGCTGAGGCCGAGGCTGAGGCAGCAGCGGTGCACGAACGCTGGACGAGTATAAATAAACAGAGAAATATAAATGGCACTCCCAGTCAGAGACACACAGAGGCCCCGAAACCTTCGCACCTCCGCCCCCTGTGAGAGAAGCAAATTGGAAAACCATCCGGCGTCCGTACTTATCTCCGCCTGAATATCCGGATGGACGTCCACCACCACCAGAGGCCTGCTAAACCTCCCGCCGCCGCCAACCACCGCAGCCACCCCCACCCCCACCAGAAGAAATCTTCCCCTTCCGTTCACCAAGCCCCCAAGGCCTCCGATGCCCTCCCTCTTCCTCTCTACCTAACCAACGGCATTTTCCTTACGCTCTTCTTCGCCGTCGCCTACTACCTCCTCCACCGCTGGCGAGACAAGATCCGTAACTCCACTCCGCTCCACGTCGTCACTCTCTCCGAACTCGCTGCCATCTTCTCTCTCATCGCATCCTTCATCTACCTCCTTGGCTTCTTCGGCATTGACTTCGTCCAATCCTTCATTGCTCGCGCCTCTCACGATGCCTGGGACGTCGACGACGACGTCGTCCGTCCCGAGTCCCCAGCCTTCATCCTCGAAGAAGATCGCCGCCTAGTCGATTGCGCCATTCCTCCTCCAGCGCCGAAACTGATGGATCCGTCGCCCGCGATTTCTTCCGAGGAGGACGAGGAAATCGTGAAATCAGTTGTTTCCGGCGCGATTCCGTCCTACTCGCTCGAGTCGAAACTCGGCGACTGTTACCGCGCGGCCTTAATTCGACGCGAGGCGGTGCAGAGGCTTACAGGGAGATCTCTTGCTGGCTTGCCTTTGGATGGGCTCGATTACGAGTCAATTTTGGGGCAATGTTGCGAAATGCCAATTGGATACGTGCAAATTCCGGTGGGGATTGCGGGCCCGTTGTTGCTCAACGGGTGCGAGTACTCGGTGCCCATGGCGACCACAGAGGGATGTTTGGTCGCCAGTGCGAACCGAGGTTGTAAGGCCATATATGCATCGGGTGGCGCTACTAGCATTCTATTGAGAGATGGGATGACAAGGGCCCCGGTTGTTAGGTTTCCCACGGCGAAGAGAGCTTCGGAGTTGAAGTTCTTCTTGGAAGATCCACTCAATTTTAATACGTTATCCGTCGTTTTTAACAGGTAAGCCTTCTTTTGAATTCCGCAATATATAAAACTGTCCATTTTTGTGTCATCCTCTGTCATATATTTGTAGTCACTTTCACGGAGGGACCTTGTTTATGCTCATCCGAGTGGAACATATTAATGTTAATGTCATTAGGTGTTTGCTTGATTTTGAATAAGATCGCCGTTTTTACTTGTTGGGGTGTATATTTGGCCGTGGATGTTTCTGAAAATGCCAGGAAGGCCTGAAAGTGATTTAAGATAAATGCAATGATGATAATGGTAATACCATGACTATTTTGATGATTTTGATGTGGCACTGGGGCACTATTTTTTTGTTGCTTGATTTTTCTACCCTTAGGTTTTGCTTGTTTTTATTTGGGAATTTGTCATTTTCTATGTGATGGGTTCTTTTGTGTGACTTTATGGTCTTTATTTTTAGATGTGGTGTTTCTTTTATGGGCTTCCATTTAATGGTAATGTGTTCAATGCTTGCAGGTCGAGCAGATTTGCCAGACTCCAAAGTATTCAATGCTCTATTGCTGGGAAAAATCTGTACACGAGATTTAGCTGCAGCACAGGTGATGCAATGGGGATGAACATGGTGTCCAAAGGTGTTCAAAACGTTTTAGATTTCCTACAGAACGATTTTCCTGACATGGATGTAATTGGCATATCTGGTAATTTCCTCTCTCTCTCTCTCTCTCCAGATTAATAATTTAATAACAGATTTGGAAAAATTACTGTGGTGTACAATAGTATGGTCAATTTTTTATTGCAGTTTAGTTGTTGTCTGCTTTACTGTTATCTGATTGGGATGTATGTTTCTTATTGTTTGAGTCCCATCATTGCAACAAGTTCTAAATGTCAATGCAATATTTTTCTATTGTCAATTCAATCTCAATTATATTATTTTGACGATTCAGCTTGTTAATTTAGTACATAAGCTTTTTCAGATACTTGTCTTTGAAGCATGATCAGGCCTGAAGCAATTGCAACTTTCCTTTCACTATGGACTGGATATAGCTGATTATTTGTCAACTATAGCACGTTGCAATCTTGTCTATTTATGTAAAAGCATGTTTATTTTGCTATTTTTGCATTACTATTTCTCTAGATGAGCTTTTTGGTGACATTCATTTGAAACTTAGCATGGATTTTGTAATGATTTTTAGCTTGTTTCTGAAATGCCAGGCAACTTCTGTTCTGACAAGAAGCCTGCTGCAGTCAATTGGATTGAAGGACGTGGAAAGTCTGTTGTTTGTGAAGCAATCATAACTGAAGAGGTGGTTAGGAAGGTGCTGAAAACCACTGTCTCTGCACTGGTAGAGCTTAACATGCTTAAGAATCTTGCTGGGTCCGCAGTTGCTGGTGCTCTTGGTGGTTTCAATGCCCATGCTGCCAATATAGTCTCTGCAATTTTCATAGCCACTGGGCAGGATCCAGCACAAAACATTGAGAGTTCCCACTGCATAACTATGATGGAGGCCATTAACAATGGGAATGATCTTCATATTTCGGTGACCATGCCTTCCATTGAGGTGATTTGACATTGCATACGACATTTCCTCTTCCTACTGATTTTGATTTTATTTTACTACATGTTTGGTTATTTTGGGTTAAAAAAAAAACAAATCGAATAGTGTAATTAATGCTGGTCTTTAGGTTTCTCTATTTTGCTAAAAGCCTAATCATATGTTGGTTTAGCCAGGAATTTTTTAGGCCAGGTACCTTTCCTTTGGAGCCTGATCAGTGTTCTGCAGAGAGAGAATTCATGAAAAATTTATAAGAAAATGCTACAATTTTTGAAACTTAGTTTTAACAATACTATAGCTTTCAAACTAGTTATAAAAATGCTACAAAATCTTCAAAGTTAGCATCCACAATGGGTCAATGTCAGAACTCGCTCCTCTCACAGGTGAGTAGCTCACTACCCATTTTAGCCAAGGAACTTGCTCCTCTTAGGAGCAACTTTCATCCGGCTAGCTAGCATTGACCCACTAGGGATGGTAACTTGAAATAATTTTTTATAGAATTTTCATAAATAGTTTGAAAGTTGTAGTATTTTTTTAAATTAAGTTTTTAAATTGTAGTATTTATGCTGACTTTCATGTTTCTTTCATTTATGGATTACCTAGTGGCTTTATCTTTTACTTTTTTAATTGCCATAGGTCGGTACTGTTGGGGGTGGGACTCAACTGGTATCTCAGTCAGCTTGCCTGAACCTTCTTGGCATAAAAGGTGCCAGCAAAGAGTCACCAGGATCGAACTCAAGGCTTCTGGCCACCATAGTAGCTGGTTCAGTTTTGGCAGGGGAGCTCTCCTTAATGTCTGCCATTGCAGGGGGGCAGCTCGTCAAGAGCCACATGAAATACAACAGATCGAGCAAAGATGTTACTAAAATTGCCTCTTAAGTTGGTGGACAAAGTTGTAGCTCAGTGCAAACCTTGAAATAAACTTGTGGAGAGGGCTGTCGAAGAAGGCAAAATTGGAGGAGGTGATGGTGGTCATGGTGGGGCGGGTACCTTGAAGCTAACAATGTGCCCATGTGAGACCAGTTCTTGTCATAGCTGTAAAGTTGCCAGGCATGTGATTCGTGAAGAATGAGGCTAATTTGCCCAGTTGTACTGTTTAGTTCTGTAACCATTGATTGCATCCCCTATCGACCTGTGCTGGAGCCCCCCAACCCAACCCCATTCATGTCTTTTATCTTGTCCAAGTGTGAATTGGGAAATGTTGTCGTTCATCGTATTTGTTTTTGGTTGTTTGTGTCACTTAGTTTTCCGAACCCACTTTGTTCCACATTGGTTCACCACTTGTTTTATCTCTTGTTCTTTGGACACAGGACCATAATTTGAAAATATCTAGATTGTTGTATTTAAAAGGCTCTTTTGATACTTATTTGAAATAACTCCATGTAAATAAAAAAAATATTTAAATAAATATGTAAGTAAGAATGTATTCGTTATTCCATTAATATATGATATTACTCGACTAATTAAATGAAAAAGTAGGGAAAATTAGCTAAGAACTTAAATTGCTCGATTATGATTGGTAAATGGTTGACATGCTAAGGAATTGAGAGACAGTTAAAATGTTTAAAATGTACTTGACTAATGTATTATGGCAGTGGACTCTTAGTTTGTGCTCTTAAAGTTTTATTATAATTAATCAATTTTTTATCAAAATATAGAGAACTTTTTATTTTGTACTCAATTAATATGAATTATTATTCAGTTCTTAAGTTTAAAGGAATACTCAACTAATTCAACATATTAGTTGACTTTCGGTATAACAATAGAAAACAGCTCAAAATATAAGACTGCATTCTCTTTCTTGTTTTCAATTTATTTTTTAGTTTTGAATTTTCTAAAATAATGAAAATACGTTTATTTTGTTATTTTCAAAAACATATTTTTGAAAAAAAATAATAATTATAAAGGTCAAAATAATAAAATTTAGTTATTTTCAACCAAAACAAACTCCAAAAGACAAAAAACGCATTCATTTTCACATCATCTCTTCCCCTCTTCAAGGCCATCACCGTCGCCACCACTTTCTTTTCTTCCTCTCTTCAAGGCCATCACCGCTTCCTTCTCTTCCTTTCTTCAAGGCCAGATCCATCGCCTCTGACCATATTTTCATAATGAAAGTGGCCCTGATCTACAAGGAGGTAAGTCTTTCAGTCTCATTAGCAAATATTTTCAGTACAAATCCATGATATATATGTATGTATGTGTGTTTTGTATCTGGTCAGAGGTTTAAGCTTAGATCTTTAGATATTTGGCCGTTGGATCTTACTAGTTTTTGGGTATGTTGGTCAATAGAGATAAGGGTGTCGGGTGGTTGTCTTTGATCGCCAAAAACCACTGGCCACGGTGGTCGGTGACGACTGGCAGCACATTTTAATATTCTGGCCAAAAAATTAAAAATTAAATCTGTGGAGATTCAACTACTGAATTTTGTTGGTTTTGGGATATGTTAACCCCTTTGGCTTGGCGTTTCTAATGATAGGCTCTAGTCGTGGGAATTTCTGGCTAGAGATGATTGCGGGCGATTTTTGATGAAGAAGAACCCGTCACCCTCATTGTATAATATATTATATAATAATATATAACATTAATTAAATTTAGTTTCAGATCTGAGTAAAAAAAATTATATCTAATATCAAATTCAATTAAATAGATTGGATCAAAATTGAGTTTGAGTTTAGATCTGATATGTTTACGGGCTTGCATTGAACCAAGCAACAAGGAAAGTTTTTGTTGGTGTTTGTTCTAAGAATCTATTTGATATTGATTATGTTGTGATTATTGTGTTTTTAGATAAAATAATTGTATTTTGAAATACAATAATATACACAACAAGCTCTTAGTAGCAATTCAAATATGATGTGTATAATAACTAAAAAATAAAATAAAATAAAGGATGATAATGAAGATAAATAAAGATAGGCAAAGGAACACGATAGTCTCCTGGGCAAAAGAGAATATCTTGGATATCCCCTTGTGTCAGTCCTCCAATAAGCCTCCCAAGAGATTCTCTCAGGAGACTAGTCCTAAGGCATACCACCAAGAAATGTGCAATTTACCTCCAATGTTCACTCCAAAAATCTTTAATATGTTGTGATATAGAGGTTTGTCATTCTTGCTGTGATTTGGTGTTCTGAACATATTCTTGTTGTGATTTTTGCAGTTTAGGGTTATTGTGATTAGTTTGCTGTTTAGGTTCCTGTGAACAAAAATTTTTTAGTTGCTCTGATATGTTGATTTTGTTGTGAGTTGTTTCCATGGACAGAATTTAATGAAAATTCCTGTTGGGTATGGTTTTAATTATCCAAAACCATACCCATCCAAGATGTTTCAGCATTTTTCTTATTGACTATTGGAATTGAGAAAGCCCATTTACTATTTCAGCACTGTAGCGAGTCTTAAATAGGAGTTTGACTGTCTATGTAGTAGTAACAAGAAGAATAAATGAATAAAAAATAGCACTAATTAAACACATACTCACATAACAGATAAATGGTGGTAACGGGTATAGGTAAGGTCGAGGATATTATTCTTGTTTGAGTAAATTAACAAAAAAGAAAAAAAAAAAAAAGAACATGGATGTGATGAATAAAGAATTTTTGGATTTGCACTTAGTTAAGTGGTTGATATTTATTGTGTGTCTTGGATAGAGAACATAGGTGGTCATAGAGGT
The DNA here is from genome assembly GCF_014633365.1 of Diospyros lotus. Lineage (NCBI taxonomy): Eukaryota > Viridiplantae > Streptophyta > Magnoliopsida > Ericales > Ebenaceae > Diospyros > Diospyros lotus. Next base: position 33,818,567 of record NC_068345.1, read on the forward strand.
AAGACTAAGGAACCAATGAGAATGAACATGCTTTTATCGGGATATTTTATGACAATGTGAAAGCAGAGAAATTGCAATGCTCTACATTCAAGAAAAACAATTGGGGGCATGATCAATCAAGACATGAGTGGTCTCACAAAAATGGATTATGGGATAGATAAATTGAAGGGTAAGTGGAACCGTTTACGTAAAGTGCATCGCTTGTTCGCTGAACTAGTAAGGCATACAGGTGTTACATGGGATCCAAATACCAACAAAGTTGATGCTGCAGAGGAAATTTGGCAACACTTTTTTATGGTATTTTCACCATTATTTATTTATGACATTATATTCTTTTGTTATATATAGTATATTAATGTGGCTTTTTTTCATGAATGTAGATAAACAAGATTGAGTACAAAATATTCAAGAAGGAATGATGTAAGCATTATGCAGTTCTTAAAGAGATATTTGGCAGAGTACAGCTACTGGAGGTTTAGGCAATACTTCCACTCAGCTTCCTTCAACATTAGAGGAAGAAAGACAGATAAAAGATGATTTTCTAAACAAAGTACATGTACGTGTGCAACAAAATGATGATGAATATGATGAAGTTACAAGTACTCATCATGACAAATGAAGACCTAAAGAATCCAAGACTAGTAAAGGTGAAAAACTCGAGGCTTGTATAGCTCAATGATCATTTATAGTTAATATGAGAAATGAAAAAAATGAACTTAGGATGTTTTACTTGAAAGAAAAGCTTGCACGCAGGCAAGGAAAATCATTTATTCAATCTAGCAACTGTGAAGCCACTAATCTGGATCCATATTCAACTAAGGTTTACCTAGATATCTTAAACAGCATGGAAAGGGTGTCTAATGAAGATTATATGATAGCAATAAGGCTTTTAAGGATCTAGATTTTAGGATGTCATTTGTGGAGATGCTAGAAATTAGAAGAAGACCTATCTTGAAACTTTTTTTATTTGCTTGATAGTTTGGTCTGTTGCGTGTTTTTTACTAGCTTGGACTACTGTGTTCTTTTAGTACTTTGATGTTATACTTCTAAACAGATGCTTGCTTGTTTTATTTTAATCTATGTGTTGGGAGTTTTCATAAATAATGTTGTTTGAGCAGTATATTTAATGATGATTGATGTACATAATGATGTTAATTAAGAATATATTTGTGCAGAGGGATGCCTATTGAATCAAGTTGGGTTCAAAATTTGACTGATGAAGATTTGAGTTATGATTTTCTATTTATAGAAGATGATTTGGATGAGTCTATTGGTGATACATTGATGCTTAGTTATTTTGTTGCCAACAAACAAATAGTTATCAACAGGACACCTTGTACAACATCATTGCTCACTGGAAAAATGTACACGCTTGAAATTTTGAATGGGCATCTTGATTTGTGTCATCGTAATTTTCAAATACAGAAACACATTTTCATAAATTTTTGTGATACTTTGAAACATAAAGGGTTGTTGACAAATGGGAAAAAAGTTAGCATCAAAGAGGGTGTTGCTATGTTTCTGATGATTATAGGGCATACTACACGATATAGTCTTATTGGTGATAGATTTCAGCATTTCAATAATAGAATCCACAAATGGTTTAAGTGCATTTTACGGGTTGTTTGTTCATTGGCCACAGAGATAATCTCTCATACAAATCAAAATAGACCTCATGAGCGTCTTTTGCGCATATATCCTTTATTTAAGGATTGTACACGTGCAATAGATGGAACGCATGTTGCTAATATTTTGCTTTTGGTTTTGATGATGCAAAAATAAGATTAAAATTTTGAATGTCTTTCAAACAAAAATCTATTTCAATCACGCCAAATTAAATGAATTCACACTCTTTTCCTCAAGTCGTTCATGTTTCTAAATTATTTGTTTTGATAAAAACACATTGTTTCTCAAGTCTAAAGATATTGGTCAAAGTATGTCAAAGTGTTTTTTAAAACATATGTTATTCATGTGTAGGAGATTGGAAAACTAAAGTATTAAAATTCAAATAAATCTTCAAATATTGAGAATTAGAGCTAAAGTATTCTAAGGCAAAAATAGTAGGATTTGTTGACTAATTGGCTTAGATCTATCGACTAATGGGCAATCTTGGCTTCTGTCTGTCGACTAATATCTTGTAATATGTCGACCGACACCATGCTCATTGCCATGCATCTGTTGACCAAGTAAGCTATTTTTGTCTCTGCCTGTCAACCAATCTCTCTTGATTTATTGATCAACAAAATGCATGTTGATCCTAAATTTCAAATGATTGTCTAATCTGTCGACTAATCATCTAGAGTCTGTCGACTAACAGAATACATGTCAATTCATTTTTATTTTATATCTATGTTGCATCTGTCGACTATCATCTTTTTCTGTCGATCGATTTTTGAATTTATGCACTAATATGTTGATTGATGCTTTGCATCTGTTAACTGTCTTTTTGGTAAAAACTTATAACAACTAGTTTTGAACGCATTAAATACTTCCCAACTACCTCAAATGGTCAAATTTTTGGAAGTTTACACCCACAACTATAAATACATGGCTGGTGGATCATTTAAAGTTCTTAGAAGAGTTTACCTACCAAGCTCACAAGTGTCAAAAAATATTTATTGTGCTTAAATCTTTATTCTCTTGTAAAGGCTTGTATTGTATTGTTATATCTCTTTAAGTCTTGTTTCTTTTATTGAGAGAATCTGTAACTAAGAGGTGAAACTTTTAAAATCTTTCTTTTTATATTTATTGCATTTCGTAGCAAGAGCTAGAAGGCCTACTTTGTGTGTATGAGGATTGTATACCTAGTCTTTAGACTAGAGGACCTAATTGGTTCAAGTATGGGGTATTTTTAGTGAATTGATTTCAAAATCATTCGTGAGAAACTATGGTAATGGACTAGGCTAGATAAGAATATAACACAAAATGTGATGTTGGCATGTGATTTTGATATAAAATTTATATTTGTGTATGCTAGATAAGAAGGTACTACTAATGATTCACAAGTATTCATTGACGTAGTTACAAGACCCTCGAACAACTTTTCAATGTCACGGAGAGATATATATTCTAATACTTCAAATGATGTATCAAATATTTTTATAGTATTACAATCTTAAGTCATAGCTTTTTGTAAATCAATTTTATCTTGTTGATTCTGTCTATCCAAACATGTCTGGATTTCTTATCCCTTATTGAGATCAAGTATATCATCTACGTGATTATGTAAGACGAGGAAGACCGCATGAAAAGGAAGAAATGTTCAACTCACTATAAAAAAAATTGATTTTTTGCTGCGATTTTAAAAATCGCCTCAAAACATGGTATTTTGCAGCAATTTTTTTAATATTTTGCAGCGATTTTTTAAAACCGCTACAAAATTTATTAAAACATTTAATTTTGTAGCGATTTTCAGAAAACAGCCGCTAAATTCAAAAAATAATTAAAAATTAAATTAAATTTCACGACAATTTCTGAGAAATTATCGTTAAATTCAAAAATAATTAAATAATTAAAACTAAAATAACATTTGCGACGATTTCTCAAAATCGTCGCAAAATTCATTAAAAATTGAATTTAATGAATTTGAGAAATCGTTGCTACATTCAAAAATAAGAAAAATTCATTAAAAATTTGAATTTTACTTAAGAAAATAATAAAAAATTAAATTAATAAAAAGAAATATAAAATCTTAAAAAGAAATTTAAAATTTAATTTAAATTAATCACAAAATTCATTAAAAATTTTAATTTAAAAAATAAAAAGAAATTTAACAAAATTTTAATATATAAAATTTTAATAATTTTAAAAAATATATAAAATCTTCTTTTTATTTTTAATCAATTAATTTATTCCTTTATTATTTTAAAAAATAATAAATTAATTAATATTTTTTAATTTATATTAAAAATATAAAATATAATTCTGAAAAATAATGATTGGATTAGTATATAATTTATATGCACAAATATATAATAAGAAGGCTTCGCAGATCAGATGGTTTTGCACGTGCAAGTCTCGAGTTCGAAACTGGGGAAAGGGAAGGCTAAAAATTTAATTTTCAACATCGCCACGTGGCGCGCAGACATGCGGCCACATGGTGCGCAGGGGCAAGGCTCGCTCGCGGGTAGCCCGACATGTAGCCTGGCTGCCCACACTTGCGAGAAATTAAAATTTTTATTTTTATTTTGCGGCGGTTTAAAAATTGCTGCAAAAAATATATTTTGTAGCTGTTACTCTAACGATTGCTAAAAATCGTTGGTAACTACTCTACAACGCCTAATTTAGCAGCGATTTTTAAAATCGTCGTTAAATACTTATTTTTTAGTAGTGACTATAGACATTTCTCTTGTCGGAACATAATTAAATGTTGCATTGGAGTATTAAAGACAAAACTTCTTATTTTGAAATTAATAACCAATTATCCACTTAGTAGGCAAAGATAAATTCCTACTGCATGTTGCATAATACATAACTTTATTCATCAAATGACTTTTTAGATAGGTTATTCACTAAATATTTATCAGATAATATGATATTTGATAATATGTCGTAATCAAGTCAAGATTAGGAAGCCATACATTTTGATACTAGTCAAACAACTCAAATGGGACAAATCAGAGATCAAATTACTACATAAATGTGAAATGAGTATCAAAGGACTCGTACAAGAGTCTGAAACTTTATTTTATTGTTTTAATTTTCAAATTATGTTTATTTCTGGTATTTGTATTAAAACATGTAATCGGATCCCACTTATTATTGAATTGTTTGATGCAATCTTATCATTTACAATCAAATGATGTAATATCAGTTCACGTCTTTAATTTTTATTTTTATGCTTCTTATTTTTTTGTCAAGTCAATTTATTTATTTATTCAAAATTAAATGATTTTAATTTTTTGGATAATTAAATTCATTGAATAAAATGTCATTAAAAAATTATTTTTAAAATTCCAAACGCATTTTTTAGTTTTTTGTTTTGAAAAATAGTTTTTCAAAATGATAAATAGAACACATTTTCAATTTTTTGAAAATAGACTATCAAAACTAAAAATTGAAAATGAATTCAAAATTAAAAATTGAAAGGTAAAGAGAATGCAACCTAAATGATTAATAAAGAGACAGAATCAAGTAACGTGTTTGAACTCAAAAATGTCCTAAACCATTGGTATATCTGTACTTGATTACTATATTTTGTACTCGACTAAAAGTAGACATTACTCAACTATTATTAATAGATACTTGAGTAATTATGTGCTAATATTGAATATTTTATTTAGATATATTATACTCGACTCATTGATTAAAATAACTGAGTAATTAATGATATTACTCGACTAACTTATTTTTATATTAAATTATTGTATGCTAAAAATAAAAAATCCCTAAAGCCTTGAAAGAAAATAGTAGAGTAACTCGACATATTACTCAACTATTTACTTAAGTTACTCGACTACAAGTACTTTATACTTGAATAGTCTATCTACGTAAATTTAAATTTTTTTTATATTACTGATCTTATTGAATAACCTAACAAATTTATTTAAAACTTTAAACGTTGCTCACCTTTAAACATGTTGATATGAATATATATATATATATATTTGTTGATTTAGATTTTCTGTCATTTTATTGTTTGAAGATATATTTGTTAAATTTAAAATTTGAAAAAGGCAATAGTTGATGTGATTTGAGATAGAGACAACCAGTAGAAGTTTATATATATATATATATATATATATCGATAAGATTGATTAAAGTAAAAGTAGAGACTGAGCAATATAGATAAAAACATCCTAACACACAAGCTAAAAGGTGCCATCTTCTCCTATGTTGAAAGTTACTTCAAGTGATAAATCCTATTCCTTCAATTTCTAATATAACTTTTTGATTGTTTTCTTTGTTCTTTATCTTATATCATTCTTGGGAGAAAACTTTTGTATCTTCAAATATCTTTGTATGTTTTATACTCAGAGTCGGTCTTGAGTTTTTTGATGCCCACGGTAAATTTTTTAAAGTGCGCCTTTTATATAAATTAAATAAAAAAATAAAAATTATCAACTAATTAATTTTATTAAAATTATAAGAATTTACAAAAAAAAAGAGAGAATAATTTGGAGTCTTATTAAAACCTTGTTTGGGAAAAATTCAATAGGACAAAACCCCAAACGAAGGAAAAAGAGTACCTTGCATTGTAAATATTGCATTAAAAAACGAAAACTACATATTTGAGTCTACATGTTTCCTCTCGAATCTCCGTAAGTATTTTTTGATTTGATCAATCTTTCTTTCATCTAGGATTGTCAAAAAATATCTGAAAACCGATGAACCAGACCAAATTGGACCGAACCGTGCCTTTTGGATTGGTTCTATGGTTCAATGGTTAGATTCTGGTTCTAAAAAATTAAGAACCGATATATTTGATTTGGTTACTGATTTTTTTTTTTCAAACCATGGTTCGAACCGAACCGGAATCGATATTATACTTATACATATGCATAAATAGTATCACTTCTTAGGAAACTAGCGAGATTCATGAATTCTTTTGTTTTTAGGCTTTTATGCGCTATTGCTATACTAAATGGTCGATGTAATCTCATTTGATGAGATAGTCTATGAATTATTTTGTTCTACTTTTACTTTAAGACTTTAAGCATTAATGAAGTTATGGGTTTATTTTAATTAACAAATTTGCTTGTAATTTCATATTTTGTGAAAATATTTAGAAGTTAAATGTTAATTGGATAGAACTAAAATCAAACCAAAACCGGTTTGGTGTAACGGATTGGTCATGGTTTGGTTTTATATATGTAATGGTTCGAGTACGGTTCTTATTTTTTTAGAACCGTTAAAAATGGTTCGGTTACTGGATTCTTATAGAACTGGACCAATCCGAACTATTGACACCCCTACTTTCATCCTCCACAATTATTCGAAACAAAAACAATCATCACATGTACCAACAAAATAAATATAGCAATGAAATATTCTTTTGACAAGGTACAAGCGACAACTTCTTTTATTAATTTTTTTTTTAATTTTTTATACACATATATACATAAGTTTAAAAAAAAAAATTTGGGCCCCCCTTAGCTGTGGGCCCTGGGCTATAGCCCTGGTCCAAGGCTGGCTCTATTTATTTTTCATCACTTGTAAAGTGAGATTTGAGGGTTAGTGCTTGAAAGCAAACGAAAAAATAGTTAGAGAGTTAGGCTTGCTGCTCCTTGAAAAGCTCTTTTAAGTTATAAAAAATAGTGTTTGTCTATGTTAGTATTGTGTGCTTTGATACTAAATTTGGATGACATCTAACGGGCTTGTTTTAATGCATTAATTGTATTTTTGTATAAATCTATAAAATGCAAGGTTATCTCCATTCCTATTTTTTTCAATCAATTATATGAATGACTCTCTAGATCTTTTGTATGAGAATCTTATCCTCAAGATGTTGAGATTGTGTAACAGGATTCTCCGTTAATAAAATATCTTAAAATATTCCTAGTTTTTAGATTATTTGGATAGGGACTATGGACTAGCACAGTGGTTACTGTCTCGTTTAGTATGGGGATACCAATGGAATGATGGTGTGTCACGTGTCATATAACATAAGATGTCGCTAGTAAACCCGTATGTTAAGCCAACTTCCTCATATTAATTAAGTTTTGATGATTAATAAAAATTTTTTTATGATATAAATATTTTTTCTTATTCATGCAAAAAATAAATTTATTTTGAATTAAAAGATAATTATTTTTAGACATGTTTTATTGTCTTAATAATTTATGTCTCAAAAGTTTATATTTGAATTTTTAAATTTTGAATTAAAAGAGAATTATTTTTAGACATGTTTTCTTGTTTTAATCATTTATATCTCAAAAGGTTATATTTAAATTTTCAAATTTTGAATTAAAGGAGAATTATTTTTAGACATATTTTCTCTTACTCATACAAAAAGTAAATTTATTTGAATTAAAGGAGATTGCTTTTAGACATGTTTTATTATTTTTAATCATTTATGTCTCAAAAGCTTATATTTGAATTTTCAAATCTTGATTTCTCATGCAAAAAATAAATTTATTTTGAATTAAATGTGAGACATGTTTTCTTATTGTTTGAGAAAGTTTAAACATTTTTTGAATTTTAAACTTCAAATTAACCAGTCACAAGGTAAGAGGAGAAAAGTTCTTCAAGTCTTCTAAGATAAATCTGAACTTCTCCATTTGAGATTACAAATTTATTTATTTATTTAAATATTATTGCCTTGTATAATTTGTTCTTAATTGTTTATTTGTGTCCAAGTGTGGACCAATTATTTATAAATATTTAAATTATTATTGAGGATTGTATAGGTTTCCTAGATCCGTTAAAATCTAGGTGAATCTAGTTTCCAAGATAAGGTAGGGATAAAATCTTGGTGTAGTGATTGCCTAGAACCCATTGTAATCTAGGTGTGTATCTAATTTTCAAGATGAGCTAGTATGGAAACCTTGGTGATTTTGATTTAGTGGAACCCTAAGGGTAGTTAGATTTTGGAAGAGTGGATTAGATGTGTGTGAAAATATCAAATCATTATAAATTGTGTTATGCTTCATATTATTTATTTTTCTTATATCTTGTGGCTTACATTTATTATTAATCTCAAATATAATTTATTATATTTATCAAATATATATTTTTCAATAAAATCATTAATCAAAAATATTTATTAAAATTGAAAAAAATTTTAATCACTCAATTCACCCCCCTCTTAAGTGGCCATATCCTAAGGGACCAACACTGTGGGTGGTCGTTGGGAAATGATCAGCCGAATGTGACGTCGATGACTAACAATATGGCCTAGTGGATAATAGTCGTGTCATCAAGTTACGATGGTGTGTTAATCTTTAGACTTGAACTGACATGGTTGTTTTGTGTATTGGTGTGTGGGATTTGCTAATGAACTGAACTATCCAATTGGGAGGTGGGAACGTTCATCTATATGATTCCGTATTACTAGTATATGGAGACAAGTATTAGGAATATGATCTGTCACCCTCATCGGTATTTGATGGGGTGAACGTCCTATGTGATCTACTATTGATGTAATGGGACAATCCCTGACCAAGACAAATTGAAAGTTAGGAAAGGTGTTTCCTGAGATGTCATCTAGTCACATTAATAAGGTCTGACACATAGTTATTGAGTTTGCGAGTTTGTCACTCCATGATTCTCACTTAGTCGGAACTTTAGGTGATAGAATTATTATAGTACACAGTAATCGTTAAGTATAATAGGTTTACTTAAAGTGAGACTTCACTGCCACCTATATTGTCTTGAACCGCTATTAGACGTTATTTAGGAACTCTCAGAACGTCGTTGGGATTTGAAAAAATTTCAATGATGGGTCAAGGGATTGACCGATATCAAAAAGAGTTTCAATCTTATCTGATTGCTAACAGATAGTGAACCTAGAAAGTCACACACCATATAGTGTTGCGTTTGGTATCGACATCGTGTGCCCAAAATGTCTTTAGAATTGATTAGTCAAAAGTTAACTATAGTGCATAGTGCATAATAATAATGAATAGTATACAGTAATAATGCATAGTGTATAGTGTGAAATCAATTATTGATTACACGAGGCAGCGACCAAAATTGCATAGTAACATCTAAATTATTGAATTGCATTATTAGATGTGGGGGATGGCTACAAACTTTAGAGAGAAATTAAATTAAAGGAGGGGAAGAGATTGAATAAAAGGACAGAGGCAGGGCCTATGCCTTTTTTTCTCTTATCTCTTCTGTCATTGCTTTCTTTTTCCTTTTCTTCTTTCTTCTTCCACTGAAAAGTCATAGAAATTATGTTTAATTATTACGCGTATGATTTTGAGACACGAACACTGGTGATACGTAGATCCTCTGTGTCTAGCACAGGAAGATACCCTACTGCATACTAAGTATGGATCGATTAGAACCACCATATTTTGAGGTAGACTATGTCTCAATATAGAAATCGGTTTTATATTCCATCCCTTCATCGGGCAGTAGATATGCATTTATTTATATATTTAAGTGTTGAATATACGTGTTGGTTAAATACTCAAGCTATGTATGGCATGTATGTTATATTCCATTGCGTGTATTTGATACACGGAAAAAAAAATTGTCTATATTTCCATACTAGTGATTCCTTTTAGTCTATTAAAAAAACACTCAATTAATGGTTGTTTTAAAATCCTTAGCAAGTGTCAAGATAGTGGACGTAGATTTTGGACCGAACCATTATAAATCTCATATCTTTGTCTCTTGTACTTTTATTGTGTAGATTTTTATTCTTTCATATTTTCATTTAGTTTAGAAATTTTTGAGATACCACTTAAAACTAACCTTTTCAATCTTTCACTTCATTTGGGGTTAGTTTTGGCATTCAATCAAATTAGGTTTTCTAGGAAGGGTTGCAATCTAATCGAGTCGAGTCGAGATTCACTAAGCTCAGCTTGGCTTAACAAACTTGAGCTCAGGCTCGAAATAGGCTCATCAATTCAGTTGATGAGCTAAGCTCAAGCTCTGGAAAATCTAGCTCTATGATTAACTGGCTTAAGGATATAGTTCCTATAGCCTTCCCATTAAAGTCACTAACTTTACCTCTACCAGATTTTTCAATCAGACACAAGAAACACACCAAATGGAAGGGTATGTAGCGACAATAAGAGGTGGCAGATAGAGAAGATGCAATAGCAATCTATTGGATCTCTAGTCTCCTTTTCATTTCTTCCCAACAACAACAGTAGTTTGCAATTGCTGAAGAATCATCGTCCTTGCCTAATGCTGGAAGAAGATGAAAAGGAACATAACAAATACGAACAAGCTCCATTTCTACTGGAGAAAAATAGGAACATGCGACGAAAGAAAATGATGGGGAGAGAAGATGATATGTGTATATGTACTTTTGTTTAAATAATATATTTATAAAATTATAAATAAATTTATTAATGTATTTATAAATTAGCTAATCATGAACTTCTAATCAAGTGCAAGTCTTTCGAAATAGATCGCGAGCTAATGAGCCAACATTTACTGAGGTCAATGTTGACTTGTTTACAAATCGAGATTCAAAGTTAAATTTAAGATTAACTCGTTTATTTTAACGAATAAACTTTAACGAATTTTTATCAAGTTGAATACTAATGTGCTCATAAATAACTCAGTTCATTTGCGACCTTAGGGACATTGCATTTCACATAAGAGATTGGTTCATTGAGTGGATGCTCATTTGGTTATTAATTTAATAATGTTATCTAATAAATGAGAAATGCAATTTTACCAAACCACCTATCTTTATAATATAAAAAGTATATTATATTGTAAAATGAAAAATAATATATATATATAATAAGAAAATAAAATGCACATCTGCTTTCGTTATATAAACAATCTTCAAATTATATAAAATATCAATGTCATTAAGTACCGTACCGTGGCATTTCTCTAAAACCCTAATGTCATGGAATGATTGCATATAACGAGAGTGGGAGTGATTTGGAGGAAAGGCACAGCCAAAGTTGGGCCTCCAATTCTGATTGAACTCGATCCAGAGTCGAACAATAAGCCCATTCCCAGATGACTCACATGTTCAAAGCCCAACCCACAACACCAACTTAGTTTGGGCTGGAGCAGCTGATTAAAGAGAAAAATTCATAACCATTCAAACAAAATCCCTTTTAGTCACTTTTCAAAAAAAAAAAATTATTTTCAACCATTCAAATAAATTAATTATATTTTATAATCACTCAAATAAATTAATTACATTTTATAGTCACTTTTTTTTTCAAGAACTATACTTAACTAAAAATGTGACAGACTCAAAATTTTTTGGGTTAAAGTTTTAAAAAAAATAATCGACTTACAAAATTAGTTGACATGATTAAAACTGGTAAGGTAATTATAGAATGTAATTAATTTATTTGAGTAATTAAAAATGATTTTTTTTTTTAAAAATGACTAAAAAATATTTTTTTCTTTGAGACATGATTAACTTTTGCAATTTCCACCTGAGTAAACTCATTGTGATTGGTTCGAGTTTAGTTAAGGTCTTTAATACATTGGAGACAGGGCGGTGCGGCTGCTTGGTAAAACTGTACCATAGCGTCTACTTCCACCGACATCAACATGCCGCCGGTGGTTGATTGATCAGGGGCCAGGGCAGGGCAGGGCAACATAGACCGCCTTTCACGAGGGGACAACAGTCGACGATTTAGAGATTTGGGATACAAAATACGAGTCAGTCGTTTAGCAAATATATATTTATATATATATATATATTCTTGTCTTGCTTTTCCGATAATGATGGCCAGCGGAGGATGGAGAAGAACGGTGGGTAATGTGAGATCCTTCGTGGGGAATTCCATGGGAGGCTTAAGGGGAGGCCCCAATTTGGCGTCTTGGGTCGTCGCCGGAACCCTAGCCTACTTTCTCTGGATCAAACCCTCCCAAGACCTCAAACGGCAACAGCAGGTCAGCCCCCGTCTTCCATTTCACCCCCCTCTACTCTGATCTCCTGATATTCTATTTCTTAATTTCTTGATTTTTCCAGGAAAAGGCTGCTTTGGCTGCAGCTTCCGATCCTTATCGCTACATCGAGAAGCGGAAACCGATTCCTGATTCTCAGGTTTTTTTTTGTTTTGTTTTTTTCACAACCTCTACCTAGCCCTTCGTTGTTTTTGTTATACTATTATGTCATGGAAATTCTCGTAATTAGCTGTTGATTTGAGTTAATTCTTTCCAGCAAACTGGTCTAATTTATGGAAACAAGAACAGAACTGAAAAGTCAGAGGAATGATCCTAGGATGCGCCAGAATATGTAAGTCTTAGCTATGTTAGGTCGCTCAATCAGCGCATATTAATGTCGTGGGTATACTTCTTGTCAAGTCACATATTTCTAAGATTTACTGGAATTTAATAAGTTTTTGTTTCTCTGAGTTTCAATAAACTACATAGAGTCCTGTTCTGCACCTGTTGCCTGTGCTGATAAATAATTTTTATAAAATCTCTGGTTTTCTAAGGTTATGTGTTTCCTTTTCACATTGGAATAAGCTACCACTAGGTCAATACAGTTCATTTAAAGCAACTCTGCGATTAAACTAAATGTTGTAGAACAGTTGTTTTCCTTCTTGAAATGTTGGCAAAGAACCCAAAGCGACAATGATGATGCATACCGCATTTCCCTGTTCAGACATAAGTCAGATTTGTTGTTGTGACTTGTTCAGCAGTGCGACTTGGCTAATTGGCCTCATCAAGGAGAAAATCCAGGATGGACTTGCCTCGTAAAATGCTCAGGGTTTCACCTTGTATCATACTTAATTGCTTCTTAAATACTCATTAAGTTTAGCCAGATCTCTGAATCACTAAATGCTTAATTTGCCTTCAGTTGTTATCACATGCAAACATTGTCAAGTTCATGATTGATGGAATACCTATCAAAAGAATTGAAATGATCAAATTAATTTCATTATTAATGCCCATGAGAAAAAGGTTCTTAGACTAACAACAGCTCACTGCCATGACCCCGATCTTTCGTACACCTAACGTCAACTGCTTCCCTAGTAGGTCATGTGACACTTAGTTTGAACCAGGCTCTTGCCTGGTGCTAAGTCAATGTTTCACCCATTTTTGCCTGGGGAAACCACTCAAAGTGTGTCTGCCTTAGATTGAATTTGTAATGATAGCTACACTCTTAGAGAGAGAAACTCCCAAATGATCACTTCATGTCAAGCGCAACTAAAATTAGAGGATTGAGGATACAAATGAGGAGAGGGCTTCATGTAGCCTTCCACTTCCTTAACCTACAGCCGAGATTGTATCAATCCTCGGCCTACAAAATGTGCCTCTACATATGCCTAGACTCTTAGCTTTCCATATTCCACAACTCTTCTCATGATATAACAAGGCTTTCCATTTACAGAAGGAGGAGTATTCCAAAATATTCCAGGGTGGTGTTGTTTGCATCAAGTGTAAGCCCTAGAAGAAACCAGTGAAGTCCATAGTATCAAGCGGCGGATTATTCTAAGTATAGTTATGTACTTATGTATTAGGGGTATAATAGGAAATGTGTAGTCTTTTATTTCCCTTGTAATATCTGCTCATAATGTCTATAAATAGAAGACATAAGGCAGCCGTTTGATAGAGATTTTTCATTCTAAATGTGCGAGTGCAGTGCGTGAGAGGAAAGCTAGAACAAAGATAGACTTTGTAATCTCCAAGATTGATTGTACTCATGTGTGTGTGTGAGAGGGACTCTTGTGTACTGGTTTCATCACTTCTTTAGTAGATTCCTCTTGGATCTTGAAGGATGGATGTAGGGCCGTTTACGCGGTCTAAACCAAGATAAATTTGCACGTCTTATTGATTGGTTTGGTTGTTTCTTTCATTGTTTTAAAACTGTTTTCAATTCAGTTTTTCATTTCTGTGTATTGGATTGATTTCGGGAGAGGGTGTGAATCATATTGGCATATGAATTGAGTGATCCTAAGAGCTCCTAATCCCAACACAGGGCATTCCAGAATATAGCTGCAAGTTGCCATGCAATGTGCCATACAGCCCTCCATCTGTGTCCTGTGCTTGAGGAACATGTAGCCTCGGAAAATTTGTCACGTGGCATTATACCATCTCTTGTGCTTATTTGTCTGTGTTTTTCTTTTTTATTTTAATGGTAGGTTGCTAAATGTGGAGCATGCTACATCTGTTTGAGAGCACACATACTTCATCTTTTGTATGCATATTCACTCTTTTTTTTTTTTTTGTCAAGTGTATATTGCCTTTAAAACAAACAGTCATCGGATGGTGCCACTTATTTAGCAGTAGCTGAAAAGGAAAAGAAAGTGAAAGAGAAAAGGAATGATTGAGCTAAATTACAAAGATTTCATCATGATAAAAAAGATACACCATGTTTAACAAACTTATAGTTATAGGATATCCAGTGGTCTTACCTTTCTCTCCAATAATAACTGTTTTGATTTCTTCATTACCATTGACATAGAAATTTCTTGTCAAAATTTATCAATATAAAATGAGGCCACACCCACTACTACTATATACAATCGTGTTCCTTCTCTATATATTTGCATAACATTGATATTATTGTTATATGATGCATCTAGGGATGGACAATCCAACCTGACTGTATGGGTTGATGATCCATCTGAATCCTATTGGATGTGTATGGGAAAGATCTAAATAAGGTTGGATTGGATTTTAGAGAAGAAAAAAGAACTTGAATTGGCATGTACATGGGGACAATGAATGGGCAGGTTGACCCGCCCCAACTCAATTAGGAATCTCTACTGCACGTTAACTCATTTAGTGCCCCTAATACAAATGAATTTCAATTTCTCTCTCTCCATCTCCCAACACATTTCTGTCCCGTCTCCCATTTTCTCTTTGATTTCCACATATTTTAAGTCTTATGGAATTCTTGTCGTAAAGGGTGGCTGGGACTGTAAAGGATGACTAAGAGTTCATATATTTCTTCATTGTTTTTAGTTACTTTTTATCAAAATTCTCTGGCCATGCCTATAGGTTGGATTCCTACGAAGATACATGGTCCTCTAAATGTTCGGTAAAACACTTGAATGAGTTTCTTGTTGTAGAGTGTTAATGTATAGAGTTTTGAAATTGCAAGGCAAGTTGGCTGGTGGGTGATGGCCCCCAATCACGTGCCCAATCGTTGCCACCTCTAGGTGTATTAAGTAGGACAAGTGAGAGTTATTTGAGGCATGGTTGTTAATATTTTACCAGATAAAGTACCAGACTTCTCATTGATATGGTACCAGTACCGGTCGATACTGGGTACCATTTCAGATATATTGCTATAATCCGGTAATAATATATCCCATGAATTAAATAATTGTTACTTTGCATCAGAAGATTCAAAACATAGGAACTTCTCATACAGATAACAGTGAGGGTTTGCATTAAAGAGCTGAAATAAGAAAAATTTTGTGAAAAGCAATCTGGGTTGGGTTCCATAGCATCTCATAGAACACAAATAAATCAGCCCCCCAATTAAGCCCGTTCTATGTTACATGGACTGGGTATGGGTATCGGATGTGGGTATGTATCCAGATGTCAAACTTGTTAATTTCATGAATTTAAGGATATGGGGATATGTGTTTGAAGGTAGGACACGAGTATTGGGATACATAGAGAATAGTAAATCTTATGTACACTTACAAATCTTTAATATTTTAGTTCTATAACTAAAATTTACGTGCATGTTTCTTATAAGATAAAATGGTAACTGGTAAGTAGGTAATTTGAGTGATCTCATGCAAACATATATTTTAAAAGGCTAAAAGCAAATTAACAGGAATAATAAATCAAAATAATTGTTAATGTTTATTTTTAAAATCAAAGGTAAATTAAATACATAAAAAAACAAGAATTAATACATAGACCTGAAAATGTAGAGTTTTACACATATCTCGTACCAGTGTGTCACATCCCAAGGGCAATCATCGTAACTTGTCTTTTCCTTTTTGTTATGGAAATTTGTCCATCAGCTATAGAGGCGGTTATGCTACCTTTTGTGCTGCACAAGGGTGCATGTGGGAGGTTGTGAGGCTTTATAATAAGCCATAGCTAAAGGATGGGGATTCATGAACGAAATGACTTGAATCTTTCCCCTCTAAATTCTTCTCTCTATCCTTCTCTTCTCTCTCTTTCTCTTATTGTTCTCTCTCTCCCTCCCTTTCTCTCTTAATTTCTCTCCTCCCAATTTCCACCAGCTCTCACACTTCACTAAATAGGACCCCATTCAAAGCTCTATTCGGTTATAAAACCCCTATACTATGTGCTGTTATGCAGTACTCGAGTGTGGAGATGGCAGTAGATCAGTACTTATAGTAGAGGCAGGAGGCTTTGCAAGTGATTAAAAGGGAATTAATTACAACACAAAATAGAATGAAACAGATGGCAGACAAAGAGGAGGAGTGAGAGGTTATTTGAGATGGGGGATATGGTATACTTGAAGGTCAAAAGGTTCCAACATCTCTTCTCTAACAATCCTAACTCAAAGCTAAATCCCAAATACTATAGTCATTTTCCCATAGTAGCAAAGGTGGGAGAGGTGGCCTACAGATTACAGTTGCTAGAGGGAGTGTCAATCCACCCTATTTTTCATGTGTCACTGCTAAAGAAATTCATTGGACCTGAGGACAGCCCCAATGAGGATATTCCCTTACTGTCGGAAGACGTAGTAGTTAATATGGAACCATTAGCAGTGTTGGAAAAGGGGGTGATCTACCAAGACTCCCTGCCCTTGATTCAAGTCTTGGTGCAATGGACTCACCTAGATCTCGATCATACAACATGAGAGTATCTTCTAGACCTCTTTAGCCAGTTTCCCCAGAGGCTCAGCTGTCATGATTTCTCGAGGACAAGAAATATTTGGGGGGGGGGGGGGGGGGGGGGTTGTATTTTTCACATGCCAAAGATAACTATTGTAATTTTGTCTTTTCTTTTCCCGTTACAGATAATTGTCCAGTTGCTGGAGGTGGTTATATTTCTGTTTATACTGCACATAGGTGCATGTGGGTAGCTGTGAGGCTATATAAAGAGTCACAGCCGAGGATGGGATTCATGAATGGATTAACTTGAATATCTCTCTCTCTCTCTCTCTCTCTCTCTCTCTCTCTCAATATTCCCCTTCCAGCAACTTCCATTAATTTCTGGAAAATTACCTCCATATACCTCTGTCAGATCCGGTGATCTGACAGTCCACAAGCACCTCAAGACATCAAAACAAAGCAACCCACCGGCCACTAACTTGCTGTTGAAGGCCAGTAGATCCTTGATGCGCCACTAGAAACGTAGAATCCTTGCTATTTGTCATTCCCCCTTTTCTCTCTGCATTTCCTTCCCCTCTCTCTATATCATACTAGAATGGATCTCACAAGGGCGTCGTCGAGGGAGAGGCAATATGGCTCACACCTTGTTATGGGTCAAGTTTTGCACCTTCATTTATGGGTTTGCTTACAGTGGTCAGATGGGGAAGGGAAGAGGGGGGGGTGGGGTGTTCAAATCAAGAGTGCAAGGCTCGAAGGTTCTCTGCCTTTTCTTACTTGAATTTGGTTGTTTGCTTAGGGCCCGTTTGATACAGCTTTCTGTTTTCTGTTTTTAGTTGTCAGTTTTCATTTCAATTTTTTGTGTTCAGTTTTCATTTTCATTTAAAAAAGATTGAAAACTTAACATGTTGCTCGACAGCTTTGTGTTTATTTTCAATTTTTTATTTTCTTTTTCTACCTTTAATGTTGCTGGGCAACTCCTCTGGAGTCCGGCATTCTTCTCTGTCGCTGGCAACTCCCATGTCTGATCTTGGAGTCGGAGTGAGTTCTTCTCTTTCAGTTCGGTTTTCTGATTTTTTTTGTCTCCAGCTAAAGCCTCGGTTTTTGGCTAGTAATGTTGTCATCTACTCCAGCAGCATCTTCAGTGGCAGTGAGGACCCGGTTGAGCATATATGGTCATCTTCTTTATCTCTGTGAAGGTTTCTGTCAAGGGCGTGAAGTTCTGGTCTGTCTGGTCGTCTTCTTGGCATCAAGAACAGCGAAAATCCTTTCAGATCTCTCTGGGGGTTGGTGGATCTACGAATCTTCTCTTGCCGGCGACTTCCGTGGGAGTTGCTCCCGAGAGTGAAGAGACTCCAGAATGGGTGGCCAGGAACTTCCTTGGCAGACAGCGAAGGAGATGAACCAAAATTGAAACAAAAAGCGAACACTCATTTTGGTTGTGTTAAAGAATTTGAAAAATTTTCAGAACTTTTGAAAATTGTTTAACAGACATGGGTAATCAAACTCCAGTTTCAGTTTTTGTTTTTCAAAATTTTGGAAATGCCAACAGAAGACTTGAAGCAAACATACACCCAAACAGGCCCTTGGTTGTTGAGAAAATTTGGAAAACAAAGAGAATGTAAAAGCAAGAGCCGTGCACCTTCTTTAATGATGTTAATAATGGTAGGGGAAGCCCCAAGGGGTATAGCCGAGTGGCAAAAGGGTAGGCTGAAAGCTTGTCAGCTTTTAGTCTGAGTTCGATTCCTAGGAGCAGAATGTTTTCTTTTGGGAATGACCTTGGGAATGACATTAGTGGTGTCAAAATTTATCATCCTGGTCATTTGGGCACATTCCTCGATTTACTTCTTTAGTATAACTTTACGGGCAGAGTGGCTCAGAACGTCAGTAATGGAGCGTAATTCAAAAAAAAAAATATTAAGAGAATCTTTGGGAAAAAAAGTAAACCATAGGGACCTTAAATGTAAAGCACAAAGGATTTGGTTGGAATTTAAGCTATCGTTGCACGCATACTATTACATCCTCATCTCCAGTGTGCTTGTGTTTTACATGTCAGTGCTTTATTACCCAAGATTTCATGCCATACGAGTTGGTCTTATACTTGTCTAATAGAACTTTTCTTTTAGTAATAAAGAAATTTTACAATTGTACAAAAATGTCAGAAGCAATTTTTAGTTTTTTTTATAACTATTGTGCCGTAATTTTGTGAGTTACATCCTCGAGGACCTCAACATTCTTTCGGTCTTTTTGGATAATTGGTATATTGTATGTTCTTGATCTGAAATGTTTGAATCAATCTTTTCTTGCAATGGCTTGATTTTCAAGTCTCACATACCATTATCCGCACTTAAGTTTTCCTGAACTTACATTTCTTATATTCAGTTCTTGGTCCACTCAACTTGAATACTTCAAATCAATCTTTTGTTTCATCTACCAAAATATTGTCTTCTACAAATAATATGCACTTATGCACCTCTTCTTGTATGTGCTAGAGCAAAGAGGTAAGAGCTGAGTGTAGATACTTGATGCAATCCAATTATAATTATAAAGCCTTCGTATCTCTTTCACAAGCTGGGAGTACATGTTTATACTGCATGATATATATTTTTAATAACCTGTATATAAGCAACTCAAACTCACTTCTCTTGAATCCTTCACATAACTTGTTTAAGGACTTTGTTATAGGCTTTTTCTAAATTTATAGACACCATGTTTACATCTGTTTGCTTATTTGTAGACCTTTCCTTCAGTCATCTTGGCAAGTATAAAGCTTTCATTTTTGACCTACATGGCATGAAATCAAAGTGATCTTTAGATACCTTGGTTTCTCTTCTTAAACTTTGCTCAATTGTCCTATTCTTGGAATTATCTGATGTATTATTGGCATTAGACATTTGGGCTATGATCAGGGACTACCAGGAAATATGAACTGAGAAAATAAAACGGGCCTACACGTAAGTTAGATGGTTAAAATGTATCAGAGATAGACCAATCTTAGTGGCATCTTATTAGTAGATTTGCAAATCAAAGCTAATCGCTATGGATTTTCTAGGCATTGATATAAGACTCGCTCGTAATGTCTCAGCGGAGAGTTGTGGGAGCGCACGCTATTTTAAGGTGGGACGTGGCAGTATAAATTTGGGCAGAAGTTGGATGCTTTTTGCATTATTTTGGTAGTTTTGGAAGTAGTTGTGGCTATATCAAACTGGTAATTATAATAGCAACCATTAATTTGTGCCGCTAAGCTTCTTTACCGCTGCTACCATTTCTTTTGAGTTTTGAGGTTTTCTTTACCACTGCTATCTTTTCTATCGGGCATCTGCTACGATATGCAGTCGAAATATGCATATTCTGTCTCTAGACATTTGAGCAGAAAATGGTTGCTTTCTACTTATGAGACCTATAATTGAGGAGAGATATAATTGCACTTGGAATCTTGGATAGATAAAGGGTACAAATTTCCTTGGATTCCATCATTCATGCTTTAAAGCCATGAAGGATTCTATTCGGTTGACATGATGTGGGTTATTAATTGCACCAAGGACCTTAATTTTTACTACGGAGGCAGCTATTATCTGTTCATTTTCAAAAGTTTATTTTCTATACTAAAGGAAGAAGATAATCATTCATGTAATGTAATTATTAGGATGGGGGAAGCAGGTGCAATGTTGGAACTTGGGAGGGGTGATTCCATCCCCCCTTGCCAGGGCAATTCAAGCAGGGAAGTGGGAATCAGTTGTTCTGCCCCTACCACTTGCTCATGCACGAGGGTTCGATCTTCATGTTTGGGCATATTGGTGCTATTATTTGTACTGGGTAAATCCCAGATGGACACACCGTCTCTGAAAGTTCACTCCCAAATTTAATCGTGATTAGAAAAGAAAACACCCACTTTTAACACAACCGCCGCCTAGAGCATAGCATGCTTTTTGGGTTTTTAAGTAAGGTATATCCCGGTGATTTAGTGGAAAGCAATCGAGGATGGGCTCCACAATAGATGACATGGTCACGTGTTGTGGCATCCCACCCTCTCCCACTGGGCCCAATCCAATAGATAGATACGCCTGCTACCTGTTCTGGGTCATTGGTCTACGTGTTGCTGAGCACGTGATCAAAACTTGTCAGCTTGCCTATGGGTCGTCCTCTATTGCTTCTACCCTGCCTCGAGTGCGTTTACGATTCGAAGATGCATGCATACAGCTAGCTGGCTTCCAGGAATTTCCCCCTCTCTCGCCTGTTGACTGGCAATAATTTTTTGCAGCTTAAAGGATATTATTATTTCTCATGATTTTATGCACCAAAAAATTATCAAGACTTCTGGGTGAAGTCGATTATATGAATTTGCGAAACGTGCGCTGGCGGGGGGGGGGGGAGAGAGAGGCTTTAATTAATAATATAATAATTGATGATGGAATTGGGTTGTGGTTAGGGTTAGGGTTGGGGTTGTCTTCAACCAAACAAAAGTGGATTAAAGGCAATAAGGGAATTAAGGGGGGATGACTGAATGTGTAAGGGAGAGCATCAATTAATGATAGAGATTGGCATCTTCAAAAATGATTCGGTAACAAAATGGGTGCTTAAGTGTGTGTATATATGTATATATCCACACTACATACATGATGATGATGATATGTATGGCCGCCACTCGTGCTAGTACTTAGCATTAATTTGTAATGACCTAAGCCTAAACAAAAATGTGATCTATTCTATAAAGCCACTGACAACTTGCCGATGCCTTTAATTAATTAGTTGAGATGGGCCCTTAATTGAAATGATTTGGAGGGAGAAACCCAAAAAAGAAAAGGAACGGAGTGGGTGGAGACTGACTGGGGTGGGGAGGAGTTTCTTTCTTTCTTCCTTGGCGGCGCATTTGGATTTGTGCCCTTAATTCCCACATGCAAATCCCACCGTCACCGTCACCGTCACCGTCACCGTTCCCGTTCATTCATTTCTTTTCAGCTACATTGCATTTTTAGTTTCTTTGTTTTTACTTTAATTGGGTAATATGTGTTAATTAAAATATAGATAAAAAAATATGAGATATAAAAATTATTTCAAATAAAAATATTTTTTAAATTTACTTTAAAAAATTATATAATTTTTATTTTAAACTTTACAGATAAATTTTTTGAATAAGTTATCTTAATGTAATTTTATCTTATTCATTTTAACAAATGCTAACTCTGTGTATTAGATTTTTTTTATGGATTAAAAATGTTTATAAATTTTTGGTGTGTTTTATTTTTAAGTTAAAATTTATACAAAGTTTATAATTTGAAACCTTTTACTCTCTTGTAATTTTATTTTTGATTAGAAATCCATTTGAAATAGTTTTTCGGCCAAACAAAATTAAATTTACATGTTGGAGAAAATAAAATGAGCAGAATACCCTAATTAATTATAAACAATTACACGCACTTTTATTATTACATATATATTAACTAAAAATAAAAATCTAAGTGGAGGAAAGTGACTAATTGATTGATTTTTGAGAGAAAAAAAAATCAAAAAAATGTAACCATTGATCTAATCAATTCTTAAATCAAGTAAAAATTTAAATTTATCTCGAGAAAATTGTATAGAATTCAATTTATTTTTGAACTAGAAAAGCCTTAGTTTCTATTTTATCTTTTCAAATAATTGAATGTTTATTCCATTTTCTTGTTTTTTACTATAAGTAAATAAGATTTTAAATCATTATTTGATTAAGTTTTAAACACAAAACTCTTTGAATTTTTTTTTTCTTTTTGCCTAGATGAGTATAATTTTCATTAAATTTTAAAAATATATATTTCTTTTAATTTTAAAGATTAAAAATTATTTTTTCTTCTTGGTGACAACTACAGAAAAAAATTATCATAAACTATTTCACTGTAATAGACTGCATTTTAAGTAATGATAATATTTTAAAATATTCATTTTTACTATTTTTTTTTAAAATTTTGAATTTGAGAATAAATAATCAAATAATTTTATTTTTTATTTTTATTTTAAAATAATTAAATTAAAAACAAAAAGTCAATTAAAAGAGCTATAAGAAATTTTTTATAAAAGAAAGTATAAGAGCAAAATAATATAATTTCCATATGGTCAGATTTTTTTTCCTTTCTTTATTATTTATATTCTTAAATTTTTAATTGACATTGCCTAAGATTAGAGAAGAGCAATGGTTCGAACAAATCGAACTCACTGAAGTTGTTGGTTCAGTTTGATTTTTTTCTTGAATCGATTCGATTTGATTAATTTTTTTCAAAATTTAGTTTTCGATTTTTGGTTTGGTAATTTGATTGGAAAAATCGAACTAATTGAACTAATCAGACTTTAAAACGATGTTATTTTTTTTTTTATTTTGTGTGTTTTTTATCTGTTATTTTGATTTTTTTGCATTTTTTAGTTTAATTGGTTCGGTTTAGTTTATACGGTTTGAGTTCAATTTTTTTAATTATCAATTAGTTTAATTTTTTTTTTTTGTTAATTGGTCGATTCGATTCAATTTTA
Source organism: Diospyros lotus (assembly GCF_014633365.1). Lineage (NCBI taxonomy): Eukaryota > Viridiplantae > Streptophyta > Magnoliopsida > Ericales > Ebenaceae > Diospyros > Diospyros lotus. The sequence goes on from NC_068345.1 coordinate 33,842,383, forward strand.
CTACTTGATTCAATTTAATCAATTAGTGAATTTTGATTAATTCGATAACCAAACTAACTCCTTGCACACTCCTATTTAAGGTGAGTGTAGTAATTTTATTTTTAATTAAATTATTATAATATAACTGTGTAATTATTAAAAAATAATTGATGCATGATGGTTATTTCTTTAACATGTAAATTTAATTTTTTTAGTTAAAAATAATGTCTAAAGGTTTGTTAGTTAAAAATAAAATTACAAGAAATTAAGGTTGCGTTCTCTTTGTTGTTTTCAAGTCAGTTTTAGTTTTCAATTTTCTAAAATAATAAAAACGAGTTCTCTTTGCTGTTTTTAAGTCATTTTTAGTTTTCGATTTTCTAAAATAATAAAAACGCGTTTCTATTTGCTGTTTTTAAAAATGCATTTTTGAAAACAAAAAAAAATTATAAAGAAAACTCAAAACAACAAAAAGTTGTTTTGAGTGTTTTCATCCAAAACAAACTCTAAACTCAAAATACATCTATTTATTCATATTTTATTATTGTAATGGAAAAAAATATTACAAAATTCATTAACTTTAAAATGTATATATATTTTTAATAATATATTAACATTAAATATTTATAATTTACTTAATAATCAAATTTATTGAATAAAATATCATTAAAAAAATATTTTTAAAATTTCAAAGAGAACGCGTTTCCTAATTTTTTGTTTTGAAAAATAGTTTTTCAAAATGACAAAGAGAACGCGTTTTTAATTTTCTAAAAATAGATTATCAAAACAGAAAACTGAAAATGAATTCAAAACTCAAAACTGGAAATTAAAAAGCAAAGAGAACGCAGCCTAAATGTTGCCAAATTATAAAGTCTTCTAATAGATTTTAGTCATTCATTGTTTAGATATGTATTTTTTATCAGTTGAAAAATATTTATAAATGACGTGTTTAAAAAAAAATGAAGTGATAAAAATTTTTAGAAATACTTTTAAATCTCGGATATTTAAAAATAAGTTGATTTTTAAATAAAAATATATTATTATGAAGAATAAACAGAGAGGATAATTGAGTGTAATTAATGAATTTATTTTTTTTAAAAAAATGAGAGGTTTTGTGGGCTTGCATTGAGAGGCCGAGGCCCATATCATCATCTTGGGTCGACAACAACGTACGTACATACGTAGCTTTGGATTGATTGATTGCCTCAATCAAATACACCCCACTCCCCCGCCAACTTTCTTTTTTTTTTTTTTTTTTGGCAATTTATTCCACTTTATTTAATTATTAAGACGCCAGGCAGGAGCGGAGGATGAATTATAAATAATAATAATAATAATAATAATAATAAGAGCAGGAATTTAATAGAGCTTTAGTTGTCTTGATTAGCGTGCAATTTAATAGAGCTTTAGGTGAATTTAATTTACTGGGGGTGATGGTGATGGTGATGGATGATGATGCATATATATATATATATAAATAGCAATTGCCATGGGGACAAGACAAGCGGAGCGGAGAACAAGTGGTGAGAGAGATAGAGAGAGAGAGAGGAGACATGCTTCCCTCAAAAATAGGCGGGTTTTCAGCCTCCCCATTCCAATAAAACCAAACTACTGTATTAAAATGCCAGCCGGCTAGCCAGATAGAGAGAGACGGAGAAAGAGATTTTTGGAAATTGAATTGAATTACCAAATGGATGGGGGTTGGGATGGGATGGAGATGAGATGGAGATGAGATGGATTATATATATTATATATATATTTAGAGAGAGAGAGAGGTGAGAGAGGGGGAAGAAGAGGGGGGGGGGGAAGGGGGGAGGCAGGCCAAGTTCCGATGTCCCGACAGCCTCCACGTGGTCTGACTGATCCACACCTCACCCACCCACCCCTGGGCTTAATTTTGACCTTTTGACCGCACGTGACACCACTTGCCCCACGTGCACTCCACCCTTCCCCTCTGCTCCCCCCTCTGCCCTCCCCCGAAATTCCCATCCATCCTCCCAATTCGCCCGTGGCCGGCCGCACGCCACTCCACACCTTCTCCAATCACCAGTCGCACCACATTTACGTAAGCCTAATCTTCCTTTGTATTGTTTTTAAACTTTACCAGTTCAAGTTTAAAGTGTAATCGTATATTTTATTTTTAAAATCAGATATATTTATTTTATTTTATTTTTTTTATTATAAAATAATTTTATCAATTATTATATATAATATTTCATCAAAATAAGTACTTTATAACCAAAAATAATTAACGTGTACCATTTGCAATATTAATTATCATCATCTTATATAACGTACTCGTAAATTGTTGCAGCCCCAAACTAATTAATTAATTTACGTACAAACATATGCCCACTTAAGTCTTATATACAATGAAAATGCGTCCATTTTTTATTTTTGTTCTCAGCCTCAAGTTTAGTTGACATGCTCACAACTAAGTATTCTATAAATTAAGCTTGGTTTAAGCACTAATTAATGATCAGATGTTTAATCATTGCATCTTCTTAATTATAATGAATGAATAAGAAACGTAGATATATAATAGTGTTAACACTTATGTGATTTTTGATATTCGTGTTTTTTATTATATTAAAAATAATAAATTATAATTTGAGTCTTAAATCTTTAAGCAGCACAAAAATTAAAAATATAATTCACCAAATTAACACTAATATATTATTTATTTAATCGTTACACCTATACCTTATCAATATTAACATTTAATATATATATATAGCTAATCTGAGTAAATATATATATATATATATCAGAGTCAACGCTAGAAAATTCAATTGAACTGCGCGCACCACATAAAGATTCGCGCGCTGGTTCTCAATTTTTGTAGGGTGGTTTAATTAGGAACAATTATTTAGGAGGGTTTTGTTCCTCTTAATTTCCTTAAGCAAGGTCCGTCCGTCCGTCGTCGTCAACCGAACCGCGACGCAAAGGAACGGTACGTACATAATTAATATATAGGAGGCTAACCTTAATTCCCCAGAAAATTAATTAAAAAATAAGCGCCTCGATCCAACAGACTGACTTGAATCCAGAACCAGAAGAGCATAATCACACTCCCACACACACTCACTGGTTAGCTAAGAGGGGGTTGCATTAATTAATTCAAATCGTTGATTTTTTTTTTTGGCTTGCTAATTAAATTAGTACCCATATCCAAACATAGAGAGAAATGTTGTTACTGAACGAAGCAGTACGTATTATGTCCTATCAGGACCTTTCTTCCAGTTGGGTCATTTGATCAAGGCGCCTCCTGGCCGACCGATTTGTCTTCAGACTTACATATTCTTTTCCTTTGCTTTTATCCCTTCTTTCTTCCTTTTCCCACTTCCCCCAAAGACCGCCATTGATCTTAACAGTGACTTCCTTTGTGTTGGAAATTAAAAAAGACCAAACCCATTCAACTCCTACTGCTTATTGCTATTTCTCTACCTAAACCCACTTTCTTCCTTCTCACAGGATCCAAATTGAGTTTCGCCTCCGGCCCTCTTGTCCCTCTCTCTCTCTCTCTCTCTCTCTAGTCAGTGTTCTCGTAATCCGTTGTTTCTTCTAAAGATCTTGATGATTTTGATAAGTCTGTGAATGCGTAGCTAGGTTAAACGCTATTCCTGAATCCTGATCATCATATATCTTGGGTTTTTTCTTTTCTCCGAAGCTTTTATCCATTGGGTTTTTTTGTTGTGATAAATCTCGGTTGTGGGTTCTGCATGTACAAAAGACAAATTCGTTTTGGATATTGATAGCAACTGACCGCTGCTGCGTTCATCACGTATCGATCAATCCCACTGATCAATTAATACGGCTGTCAATTTCGTCAACGCAAAAGATAGAGGTCAAGGGTCAAGACAAGCCTGCCGCTGCCAGGGCTTCTAGTTGCATCCCTAGCAGTCGAATCATCATATAAATAAAAGAAGGAAACTTCAAACTTCACCTCTCCAAAACTTCAAACCTCAGCTCTGGATTCTGCCCATTTCGCACAAGAAGAAGAAGAAGAAGAAGAAGAAGAAAAAGAAGAAGAAGAAAAACTGGCAAATAAGTGGTGGGAGCGAGTGGATGCAGCCATGTCAGGATACGAAGGAGGCTACGTTCATCAGTTGCTCAGACCAGAATTGCAATTAACAGCCCAACAACAATCTCCAGATTCCAAGGATTCGCCGGAAGAAGACCAGAAGGCCGACCCAGATTCAGCCGCTACCAGCTCCGGCGGAGCCGCCACATCCCTCCGTCGCCCGCGAGGCCGTCCTCCTGGATCCAAGAACAAGCCCAAGCCTCCGATAATCGTAACGCGAGACAGCCCTAACGCCCTCCGATCCCACGTGCTCGAGGTCTCCGCAGGCGCCGACATCGTCGAGAGCGTGTCGGTTTACGCCAGGCGGAGAGGAAGAGGAGTTTGCGTCCTCAGTGGCGGCGGCACCGTCTCGAACGTGACGCTGCGCCAGCCCGCCTCGCCCTCTGGCAGCGTGGTCACGCTACACGGCCGCTTCGAGATACTGACTCTCTCCGGGACTGTTCTTCCGCCGCCGGCGCCTCCAGGGGCCGGCGGGTTGTCGATATTTTTGTCCGGTGCACAGGGACAAGTCGTAGGCGGTAGCGTGGTGGGTCCACTGATGGCTTCCGGTCCAGTGGTTTTGATGGCGGCGTCTTTTGCAAATGCAGTGTTTGAGCGTTTACCGTTGGAGGAACAGGAAGAGGGAGCCGCCCCGGTCCAGCCAGCGGCGTCACAATCCTCCGGCGTCACAGGAGGCGGAGGTGGCGGACACTCGGGTGATGGCGGCGGCGGCGGCGGATCTATGTTCAATAGCATGGGAGGAAATGTGCCTAATTACCTTTCAAGTGATCTGTTTGGATGGGGTAGTGGAAGCGCTCCTGCAAGGCCTCAATTTTAATGGATCGGTGATATATAAATTTGACAGGCTTTGATATATATATATATATATATTATCTTGTGATGGAGCATGTGATAAGAACAATTCTAGTAGTAAAGAGATATGTACAGATATTGAAGAAAAGAAGCTACGTACGTGCACTTCTACTACAGCTCAAGAATTGGTTTTTGGGTTCATGCTCCAATCTTTAATTCCTAGTTGTCCAGTTGAAAGGAATGAAACCCAGAAGGAGTTAGAGCATCTAAACTACATCAAGGGCTTGTTTAAGGTCAGTAAGTTAGATTGATATTTATATTCATGTATGAGCTACATCAACTACAGTTTGCCAGATTTTGCATTAATTTGTCCCTTTTTTTTTTCTCGAAATCTCTCTCTCTGCCCTTTTCTTTTAGCTAGTTTCTCATCCTTCCTTCGATTGTGAGTCGAGATGCGATGCAACGTGGACATGATCTCATGTTGTGCAGGCTATTAATTAATTATAAGAATCATGTATTAATTTGCTGTACTTGGGTGGTACCTTCGTTTTCTTTTCAATAAAATACATATATTCTTAACTTGATGAATAATATATGCACGATCGAGTAGGAGAATTTGAGATTAATTACATCATGGTCCCATGGTTTCAGTTATATTTTATGTATAGATAACAGCACCATATTTAAATATCAAACTACAATATTGTCGGGACATACATCTATATAAGTATATACATATATATTGATATATATATATGACTATTTGCATGTATAGACATTAATCCTGTTATTTATTTCTGAATGAATCCAAGTTACAGTACTTGAAGAAAGTATGCGGATGTAGTCTTTACGGTTTTGGAGTACTTCAGCTAGAATTAATTGACAATGTTTAAGAAAGAAAATTAACTTGCACGTGCATGCATCTCTGTCTGTCGGTCTCTCATTCTGCCTCTGCGGGCAAAACATTTATAATTTTGACCATCGATCTTAAGGGAATAATTTTGTGTCAATCTGTCTATTCTCTCTCTCAAACGTACAATTTGCTGACTAAACGTTTGGTTGCCATTATAGACTGGAAAACAAGAAGACTATTAATCTCACTCTCTAGGTTGGTTCTATAAATTTTAATTGATTAATTATTTTTATTTCTGATTTTATCCTTTCGTATTCAAGACTTGTTTTATATCCCATTCCTTCCATTGGTCTTTTTGTTTTTTCACATAGCCATCTTACTCAGTGTCTTGTGCATTTTATATGTTCAATTTCAATAAGTCATTCTTACCTTATTATTATAAATAACTTCATTTTTAATTATATTTTTCTTTTATATATATATATATGTATGGCCGTATATCTATCATAGCATCCTCATTTCTATTACATTCATATATGCATACTGGTATTTTACTACACAATATTTCTATAAGCCATCTTGAAGAAATATTTCTCTTAATTTTAATGAAATCTTACTCTCTCATAGCATATAGAATGTACTCTTTTACTTTAACTATTTTCCTTAGTTCTCTGTGTGTATACAATATCCTCATCATTAACCTCATTAATTCTATTTGATATATCACATAACTATTTGCCTCCTCCTTGGGATAACTTGATCTTCTAAAATTTTACTATAACATTGTACACAATTGTATTTTTATCAAAAACATTTTCTCCTCTTGGGGGGCTAATTAAGAAGGCCATACAAAGCCAACCACAAGCCAAGACAACAAAAATCAAACGACAAATCCACAAACCCATTCCATATATATTTGTTTGCATTTCATTCTTCATTTTTTAATATATTTAAATTAACTAAAATGTTTAGATTCTTAAGTGTTTTTCTATATCTCGAGTTAAGTATTGTAACAAAGAGTAGAAAAAGTATTTTAAAAAAAAGGTTATTGGGGATGTGTTTGTTTCTATGATTCAACATTTTTTTTTCATATAGAAGGCGAGCAATTTATATAGTACGGGATATGTCTTCCTGTTGCTTACTCTCTAGGGCTTTCTAGTCTTGGCTAGCTTGGCGCAGTCCTTTAGGATTATTCTCTCACCCTCCTTCGTGAAGCAAAAGTTAGTTAATTTAGCTCCATTGTCATAAGATGGCTTTGTGTGTTCTGCCATTGATCTAGTGTTGGTCTTGTTTTATTTTGGTTGGAGATGTGTGCCTGTTCTATTTTTGTAGATTGTGCCCTCTCTTCCCTCTTAGCCAGCTCGAACCTTGTTTATATTCTCTTTGTTAGTATTCAGCCATAACTTCAGTTCTACGTACCAAAAAAAAAAAAAAGGCGAACAATTTTATTAGCATTATCCATTTTATTAAGGATTGAGCAGAAGCTCCAACGTTACAACCCCAATAGCCTATTACACAATCAAAGCAAGGAAAAACCCAACAAACTCAATTCTCCTCGAAGCTAACTAAAACAAATTAGCCAACAGACTTAAGTCGCTGGTTTTGTACTCCTTTGGGCCTAGCTTTGTTTTTTGCGGTCTAGTATTTTCTTGTGTTGTTGTTCTGTATTTCTTTTTGTCTATCTTTGGTGTTTTACTTTGTTCTTCTGTTGGTTGCATTGATTACTTCTCTTCTTGTCTCCTTGCGTTGCTTGCATCTTGAATTTTCTCGTTTTCGGGTCATTTCCCCACCCTCTCTTGGAAGGCAAAAGTTATAATTAAACTTTGTATGTTTGGGTGTTCATCTCAAAAGTTCTCAGGTTAGCTCGCTTTTCTAGGATTTGTTTACTTTTTATTGGCTCGAGACTTGGTGCTTGCTCTATTTTTTTTTTCTTTTCTTTTTGTTGTTTTACCTGCCCTCTTATTCACCCAGTCTCAAGTCTTTCTCCATCCTCTTTATTTGGATTTGGCCATGGCCAAAGCAACACTGTTAAAAGTCTTTTAGTTTTAAATGATCCAACAGTTAAAGACAGTTCAGGTTTTCTGAGCTGTTTCGTGGGCTCGGCTCACTATGATATCTTTCAGGACGTCTGTATTAAGAGGAGGGGGGATTTGTAAAGAACACAAACAAACTAGATCTTAGAGTGCTCTAGGATAGGGAAACTTAGCCTATTCATTTTGGATTTGGTATTTGAAATTTCATGTCCTTTTGTGTGGATACATCATATCCAAGTTATTTGGATTTGACTCCAAATCAAAAGAAATTAATGATTTGAATTGACATTTATATTTAAGGAGGGTGGTGTGATTTGATATGACATATATTCATAATGTTAATCCTTGGCTGCTTCAATTTTAATTATTGTTTTTCATGTTTCCATCGTTAACAATTTGTTCTTGCTTGTCTTAATTTTATTACCAGCTTTCTGTAATTGGAGACTGTATGCATCTCTTTGGATCCTTATTTTATAATGCCGTTGGTTAGGTTACTTTACTTGGAAAAAGAAAAGAAATGACACGTGGGCATTATATAATTTAAAATTAAAAAACATACCAGTAAAATTAATATGTTAGAATTATTTTTAATGGGTGCCTAACAATATATATTTACCGTATATATTCACTTAAAGTTGTATAAACATATACATAGAACTATGCATGTGCATATATATATATTAATATTGAATATCATATACAATTATATTTTTAGGATCCAATATCAAGTGACATTTGTGTGTGAATTATATATATGATGGATTCAAATTCTATATAATATCCCCATATTTATATAATATATATGTGTGTGTGTGTGCGCGCGCGCGTTTGTGTGCATTAAAAATTGATTATATACATTGCTAATTATGATAAATACACAATATTAATAAAATTTGTTAATATGATTGGAGAAGTGTGTAAACATGCAATAAAGAGAGGAGAATGCAATGGAACCATGTGACTTAGAAGCTCATAAAACTAGGATGAGTGAGGAAGCAAGAATTGTTTCAAGGCTCTTTTAAGTCAGCTGTGGGATTAAACTAGAATTACAGCATAATGTTGTACTCTTGGAAGATCTAGATTCATATCATTTTTGGGAATTCGAACATGAATATAAACTCAATAATTATGTGGATGTGCATTATAACCCATTGTCACAAACTCATCGCATTCTTGAGCTAATTGTGCAACACTTAGCAATCGACACCCTGTTGGTGATACTGAGTCAGCCCAACCCTCATGCCTTGCAACGCTGAAAAAGAAATGCTTAGCTAGAGAGAGAGAGAGAGAGAGAGAGAGAGTGAGTGAGCGTGTGTGTGTGTGTGAATGCTTCTTGTATTCAAAGTGGAGTGGGTAGACATGAGGGGAGGGGAGGGAAGTGCAGTGCCATGCCAGCATGATCTACCACATGAGCCCAAGCAAAAACAAGAGTACCATACCATCATCATCTTCTTCATTGATGTGGCAACAACTAGGGCATAGTGTCCCATGGCCAACTCAACAACCGAAAAGTGATGGAAACCTTAATAAGCCCTAGAGGGAGGGATAGAGTGAGGGTGTCAAGATCCTATTTTAATCTAAGAATTCGAGTGACAAACAAGAAGAAGAAGAAGAAAGGAAGAGAGAAAGGAGAGAATTTTAGAAAGAGAGTCAAAAAAATATGAGAGAGAAGCAGAGAGCTGTAGAGAGAAATTGAAAGAATTAACTTCCACAATTTACTTGATAATTTCAATAACCTAGCATAGCTTAAAAATCTATCCAAGTTCTTTTTACAGTAGTTACCACTAATTAACTACTTCCTCACTATCTATTAACTGTAAATAATCCAACTATAAAATTATCTTCCTCTGTTTCCCAACATTCCCTTTCACTTAAAAATTTTCTTATCCTCAAGAAAATGAAAGGAACTAAGCAACTTGAGGGAATTGAGCTAAGATATCTGGCAGAAATTTTGTTATCCGAGTGCATCTTCAAGGAAATTTTTATCTGCCACTTCAATTTCTTCAATAATTCCTCCCTCAGCTTCATTTCTATCTTCCATTTGTAACAATTGCCTCTTACACTGATGGTCAGGGGAAAACTTTTCTCCACATTCATAACATAATCTAGACTCTCATCTATTCTACATTTTCGATATAGGTTGAAGTCTGGTTACTGCTAGGCCCAATTCCTATAAACAGGGTCCTATGTTTCTTGAATATGGCTTCTACTATCAGCTCCTGCAATTTTGCCTTCTCTATAGCCTGCTTAACTATTGCAGGCTACAACATTTTCATGGTTGGCGTAAGTTTTTCACTAAAGCCACTTCTAAAACTTGAAACAAAATAGGCCTATGAGAGAAAAGGGTTAGTAATGATCATCTGTGTTTTAAGTTCTTCAAACTTAGATTGATATTTTGAAACTATTCCAACTTGTTGAATTCTTCTATTAGGTCCATCATATTCTTTTTGCCAAATCTCTCACAAATTCTTGCCAAACACACTTTCCTCTAAACCTAGCCCAACCTTGATACCATGCATCTGCTGCATCGTTCAAGTAGGTTGAAACTAGATTTACCTTATGAGAATCTCTTATGTTGTAAAATTAGAAAAAACTTAGGACATTTCCTTACCCACAATTTAGGATTTTTTCCATCAAATATAGAAATCTCCATTTTTGGCATCGGCACCATACTATGAGTATAGGAATTATTGGCTAAGTTATTTTCTACCTTTTTCTTATTCGTCCTTTCAATCATAATTTCCCCACCATTCATGTTTTCTACCACTACTGTAGAATTTTCAAGTTGGTTAAGACTTGAGCCATTACCTTCAAGATAGGATCTCCATGCTCGTTTGGTGGAAAGTCCTTCGACAAGCTTAGTTCAGGAATTTTAGAAAACATTCGCAAGAAATTGTCCATCTTCTTAGTCAAACCCTCCATATCCAGCTTGTTTTCTAGTGCTTGCATTCCTTCTTGGCTTTTGCTCGCCTTAGCCTCTAGTGCCTCCATTCGAGTCTACAAACTTGTCACCAAGGAGTTAACCTAATTGACTTTGAGCATCTAGTTACTTCATTCGAGTACCTTTTACCATTTCCCCAGTTTCAATTCATCTAACTTAACTCTAAATACCAACCAATAATAGTCTGATTCACCCTTCAAAGACTAATTGGATTCAACTACTAGGGACCTAAATCAGAGTCACGAACTGTTGCTCTGATACCAAGTTATCAAGATCCTAGGGTTTTAATCTAATAATGAGTGACAAACAAGAAGAAGGGAGAGAGAGGATCGAATTTTAGAGAGAGAAGCAGAGAGATGTAGGGAGAAAATAAGATAATAACTTTCACAATTTACTTGATAATTTCAGTAATCTGGCATAGTTTAATATATAAAAGCTATCCAAGTTCTTTTTATAGCAATTATCATGAATCCACTACTTCCCCACTACCCAATAGCTATAAATAAACTCCTAACTATAAATTAACTATAAATAATTTAGCAATAGTAAAAATAACAATTCCTAATTCTATTTCCCGACAAAGGGGTAGAATGGCAGAGATTCAGGATGGCAAAGAACTAATGGATGAAATATGAAATATGAGAGAGATCATCAAAAGTACTGAGATATATATATGTGTGTATGTGTGTAGCGCGCACGCGCTTGTGTAAAAGAAGGGTTGTGAATTCAGCATTATCTAGATTAATATGCTCACATAATGTTAAAACGATTGATTTTCCACAATGGAAAGAACAAAATTGAAAAAGATTGATTGTTAAGTTTATATGTCTAAAAGTTGTAATCTTGCTTTTCTTGGGTATGAGCAAGCAGCTTTTCTTGTGCTTGCATCCATGTGATCCATCTCTCGTTAATTATCTTTGATTATACATCTAAACATAGAGGGTGTCTCACGCGACACACTTTTGTGACAAATTGAAGGAATGCGTGTTTCTGCATGCAAAAGGATTATCTCGCAAACTTAATTTACCATTTATGCCAAGACGTCGGCCATTTATTTACCATTTTCATATGTCAAATGTCAAGGTAGTTCAGGCATGCGTGTATGCAAGCATGAAACTTTCTATGTCTAGCACCTACTAACTGACAGGTATCCATAAATGAAAAGAATTGTGGCTGCTGAACGTTGATATGAAGTTACAATAGCCAGGGCTAGGCTCTAGCCGTGCAGGTTGTGTTGTCAACCACGAGTTATTTTCCATTCGCACAAAAGGAGTATAATTGAGAAGAGTGCTGGATTGAGCACATTTAAAGGACTCTCTGAATGATTCCCCAGAAGCGAAGGAGCATTTTAAATCATAAATCTATTCTTGAAAAAGTACATCCCCCGTACAGAATTACGATTCTGTGACTCTTAAATGGGTTGGGGCCCATCTAAAACACGCATGCGCATACGCGTACAAAATTGCTCCATGCATAGCATAACACAAGCACTGGAATGGGGGGTGAAAGTCTCAACTGATACATAAAAGTTCAAATCTGATAGCGAAGCCATACAATCTATTGGGGCAGCTTATGCTGAAAATCCTCCTTAGCATCTAATCTGATACCTGTTTCTTCTTTTTTGGGTTTGTTTTCCTCAATTCACAAGGGATCATCTACCGCTAAATGCTAAAACGCAAACATACACAATAAAGAAATAGTCATGGCTAAGCATTCACAAGGTTGGTAGGTTTTGCTAGTTCAGCATTGCTAGCATTTTGCTCCATCTCTGGTCTACCATTCAATCTTTCCTACAAATGTTAGTCCTTCCATAAAATCTGATACCCTGAACATCCCGAACCATTCAAACTATCTTCAGATATTTGACTGCTCAAAAGGAACACGGACAAAGAGTCGGCCGTGCAGACTAACAACAGCAGAGGTCTGGAGTGGATCGATTCTTGCTGGCAAATTCACCACCTGAAAACCATAACCCCATTGTATCAACTCAAAATCAACAAAACAAGAAACCATATTATCAACCAATGATTTATCAAAACCATAAGGGTATGTTTGATAGGCATTTAGTTGGAAACGAAAGCATTTTCTAACTTATATGAAAAACAAAAACCACCTCCTCCCTAGATGAAATTTTTCATGAAAAAGAGGTAAAAACATACTTTAATAGTTGTATCATGAAATTCAATTTCATGAAAAATATAGTGTGTCAAAACACCAAAGATGAAATTCAATTCCTTGGATGAAACATTTTCCATGTATTTTCCATGCTATCAAACACACCCTAATATTAACAAGATGATATTCATGAAATTCTTAGAATAGTGATTTTTAGTCATTAACGTGTGGGCCTCGCAGAATTCTAATAATTTGTGTGTATAAATCATAAGAATGAACACCAGTGGACGTGAAAGGATGGACCTTCTTGAAGGCTGTGATACCCCAAGGATTGTCAGGTTGCTCTGGCTGGCCAGTAATTACAAGGCGTCCAGCTGGATCTGACTGAACTCGCACCTGAATCAACCAACGAAGAGGTCATCAGTACTAGAGACAACTCAATCATGGCAAAGAATTACAATACAATAGATGATACAATCAGAATGCATCAAAATAACAATAAACTTGAATTATGGAGAAACACACTACGTTTTGGGCTAGTAAAAAACTAAATACATGGAATGCCATTTCAGTAAAATTAGACGCATGGATGGATGGTGTCATTGTGAGATAAGGAGATCAAGTTATTGTTAGAAAAAATTAGTTTAGATATTTAGGATCAAAGTTCAGAAAAAATGGGAGGTTATGGAGGATGTTACTCAGAATTAAACCAGGATGGCTGAAGGGTATAAGTGTGTCCAGCATTTAATGCGACCATAAAATCCTTCAAAACTAGAAGAGAAGTTTAATCAGACAGCTATAAGACCATCCTTGTAGTATTGTGCAGAATGTTGGGTGGTTGAGCATCAATACATGCAAAATATAAAGAGAAAATGAAATGAGAATGTAATAGTGAATGTGCAGTCACACAAGATAAGACATAAGACATAAGATTATAGATAATAAAGTAAGAGTGGCATCTATAAAGAAAAGAGATGGAAGTCACAATTAAGATGATTTAAAAACACTAAGAAATGACCAATAAACACACATGTAAGATGAGGGGATGAAATAAAGTCGCTAGCAAAAAAGTGGGAAAGGAAGACCGAAGGAAACTTGATGGAAAACCCTTCAACAGACGTATATATAATGGTCTAACAAAGGATAAGGCCACGGATACCCCACCTAGTGAGATTACACCTTATGATTGTTGTTGTTGTAATACAGATACTAGCAAAACTTCAACACAGCATGCATACCAACAGCATATTTTTGAGTCACCAGACACAGCATGCACAATGAAATAGAAAAGAAATTACAAACCCCTTCAACCAAAACACAGACCAAAAGGATCACCAGAGACGGTTATTATCACTTGCTAAATTTTTAATTTAAGAATTATACTGAAGACAATGTCTTAAGTTGGTTGCGTAATTCTAGTCTGATCACTACATTCTAAGCCAAAGCAAATTCCAGAACATGGCAATCGGACGAGCAGACTTTCCAAAAAGCCACATTAGTGATCAAGATCAACTCATTAGTTGCAAGTCAGTGGTGCAACGTTACCTTCACAATAAAGGATGAAAAGGGCCAGGAGAACAAACCTTTATCACTAACATGGTGCTCTCGAATATAAGGGTTACATTATCATTATGTTTTTTTATTTTTTTGGATAAAATTTACATCACCACTATCAGATGTAACGGCATCAGATGACTTGTGCATCAGAGGTGCTACAATTTGCGTAAAATTAATTTTATCATTTGACTTCATATATACATCAGAAGGTCAAAACATTGATTAAGGAACTGAACAGGTCAAGGTTCATTCTGAATTTTATTTATTATAAAGCATTCCCTAAATTATCAAACTATCCCTCTACCAAAAAAAGCCAGGGATTATATTGACTGCAATTAAACAAATCCCTAAGCAAAAAGTAGGTGTATCAATCGAACTTTTATATTCTAGTTAGGATTAAAGCAGAAAACACACACCATATAAAGTACAAATAACTCTGCCAAAAAAAATGAGAACAAATACATGGTTCATAAGAAGAACAAACCTCCTCACGCAACAGACCAGGGACTAGAGCATAAACCTCAAAACAATCCTTCTGTCATAAAGACAGTAAAGCCAGTTAGAATAGCAATAAGGAAAGTGAATGATATGATAGCATTTCACTGTAAAGTTCAAAAATATGCTTACATTTTCCAGCACATTGATCTTCACCCAATCAGCAGGGGGACCAATATCAACAATTGTCGTCACAACTCTAGAAATGAAGAAACTTTAGCTTAGTTCGAAAAGATGGGGATGATAATGATAAAACAGAATATGAACTAATTTCCATCCTACAGTTTCTGCGACAAGTAAAGGAAGATAAATTATGCTAATTTCTTAGCACATGTTCCAACAAAATCCTTTCTTGTCCCTAAATGCTTCTTTTCTTCATTCCTTCAATAAATGGTATTTATGTACTTCTCAATCAGAACAAAGGCTATCATGCTTTTTAAATTGTCAATGGTCGTGTAGTCAAATTCACCCATGGCTACACATAGAAGTTTTCCAGCATCCTCAACAAATTAGTATACAAAAATAACAAGCCATGAGACCTGAAGACCCCATTGCTTTATATCAAAGAAAACTTCAGAACATATTGAATGTGGAGAAACAAATATTATGTTGGGATATCTCAGTAAATCTGGAAAAAAAGATAAGAACAATATGTTCTATAGGCATATTTTATTTGAAAGAAGTGCAACAAGCCATGAAAAAGATGAAAAATGGCAAAACAATGGGACTGAGTAATATCATGATAGAAGCATGGAAATGCATAGGAGAAGAAGATGGTCTATAATTGATGAAATTATTCAATGTAATCATGAAATTGAAGGGGATGTCTGACAAACAAATAAAGAACACTCATGTTTATTTATAAAAATAAAGTAGAAAGCTCTGGAATAAAGTGATTGAGCAATGGTTAATAAGAGAAATCAATGCATAAAAAAGAGCAATGTGATTCTATGCCTAGTAGGGGATGTCAAATGAAAAGATCCATAGATAAATTTTATTAAAAAAAATTTGATAGATAGTGATTTTAAGGGGGCCGGGCAGGGGGCTGAGACTTATGACAAAGTCCCAGATGTCACATAGAGGAAACACATTCAAAAAGTGTCTTGGATGAGACCAAAAAAGTATGAATAGCTTAAAGTATGAAAAGACACATTAGAATCCAAAGGTTCAACGTCAAACAAATTAAAAATTAAATATATGAAATATAAATTCAGTAAAAATAAAAGTGTAGATGACGTTATGACAAGAGTTGAAAACCATGTCATTTCAAGAAAAAATAAAATACATAGGTCTAAAATGCCTCTAAGGCAATTCAGACAAATTGAGAAATGAGTGACATTTTATGTGATTCTAAATCCCTCTAAAGCTGAAGAAAAGTTTTATTAGGCCAATAGACCAACACTATTATACAGCATAGAATGTTGGATATAGTAAAACATTGTTACATGAAAAAATAAAAGTGTAACTATGATGAAATGCTGTGGTAGATGTATGACAAGAAAAGACCTAGTTAAAAATGAGATTGTTGTAATAAGGTTGGAGCACCTCCTACTAGGATAAGATGTGTGAAACACACAATTAAGATGATTCGGTCATGTTTGAAAAAAAAAAAAATTAAACTAATAAATGCTTCTATAAAAAAGAGTGATTGAAATTTAAAAAACAAAAAAGTTTGTAGTAAATGAGATAAATGAAGACCATGAAAATTTTGATAGAAAATTCTTAAATATTATGTAAGTTGTAATACTTATAGAGAAGATATAGTCATGGATAGAAATAATTACTAGGCTAAAATTTATATAACCAACCCCACCTTGGAATATTGTTGTTGATCATTTTCAAATGTTGGAATATTGTTGTTGATCATTTTCAAATTCAAAGCATTCGTACCTCCTATTTGTAACTATAAAAATTGGGGACAAATGATTTATAGTGACAGTCCAATCATAATAAAGAAAATCATACTATAGCAATGAAAAGAAAAAAGTAAAACTAAGCCCATTTTGTATCAGCTTGCATACTGGTCTAAATCTGTCCAAACCCGCCAATATAGGACTTGCTTAGATTGTACTAGCTTGTACAGAAAATTTGTACACTATATCAAGCCTTTATTATATAAGGTTGGGTACATGAATTCTATCCCGCCAATTGTCTCTATCTATGGCTTTATGTTCTCTAAGATCCTTATAACTCATACCACACCTAAGTGTCTCTCACCAAACTTTTCTTGGTCTTCCTTCACCTCTTCTGCTAGATGTTTGTTTCATTCCTTCTATCCACTTACCTCATAGGAGCCTCTTTTGGTTTTCTCATATGACCAACCCATCTTCATTATGTCTCATACATCTTATCTTGTACAAAATATTTGTCATTTTTTATTTAAAATTAGATATATATATATATATATACCAGTGTTCTAAAACGTGCTAGGCGCTACTCAAGCGCCAGGCTAGGGCCTAGTGCCTAGGGCGCCTAGGCGGTTTAGGAAAACTGTTGATTTTTTTTATTTTTTTAAACTTTGTGACGTGACTTGATGTTATTTTCAATTAAATCAAAGTTGAAATAGGCATGAAAATATAAATATCTAACATATATATATATATTAGATATATATCTAACATATAAATAGAAAAGAAAAAATATATATATATCTAACATATAAATAGAAATAGAAAAATATATATATCTAATATATTTAACATATAAATAGAAAAGAAAATATATATATATCTAACATATAAATAGAAAATAAAATTAAATAACATAATAAACCTAACCTAACACCCAACAACTTGAGAGAGAGAGAGAGAGAGAGAGAGGGGTCGGAAGCGGAAGCGGAAGCGGAGATGGGCTTGACGACGGCGGCGACGACATTGACGCAGCGAGGACACGACAGCGAGGATGGAGCTTGAAGGCATAGAGGCGGTAAGGAGGTCACAATGCAGCTGGAGGCAGCGGCGGCATTGGGCTGAGATGGAGCTTGACAGTCGACGATGATGCGCACGAGAGAGAAGGGGAAATCGACGAGAGAGATAAGGGGTAATGGGTAAGGGGAAACAAAAACCCTAATAATCAATTTATATAAAATGGATTAGGCGGCCCAGGCGATTCATGCGGCCGATTAGGCCATAATCGACCAGGCAGTTCACGCAGCTAGGCAGTTGCCTTGGCCGCCTAGGCGTAGCCCAGTATCGATTAGCCGGGCCAGCACCTAAGAGGGTCGATTAGGCCACAATCGCGACAGTCAGTGTCCGCTTAGCGCCTAGGCGGCCATCTAGGCCTAATTTTAGTTCACTAATATATACATACAACATGTCAATTAAAAATTTTATTACTTTCAAACCATAAAAGTGGTTTTCCTAATTCTTTATCTTTATACCCACGTAAACATTTATTTTTGGCATAAAATTAACCTTTTAGATTTAATTTTTAGTTAAAAAAATATAAATTTCATTACCATTCTTTAAAGAGGGCCAAAACTCTAATTTAAAAAAAAAACTCTTAAATTATAATTTAAGTTGTTCAAGTTTAACTAATAACAACATATCAGGCCTAAAACTCACTATATGCAATTAGCTACAAGAATTCCAACTCGCTAATCATTTCTATCTATGGCTTATTGAGGCCATATCATATCTAAGAGTTTCCCACCAAAAAAGCCAATCTTTTCAATGTATGGCCTTATTTTTTATGAGACCCTTATAACTCATAGTTTCACCTAAGAGTCTCCCACCAAATTTTTCTTAGTGTTCCTCGACCTATTTTGCAAAAGGATTTGTTCCATTCCATCTACTCTTCTCACTTGATCCTTACCGATCTTTATCACATGATCAAACCATCTTAATTATTTCCCATGCATCTTATCCTCAGTAGGAGTCATTCCAACCTTATAACTCTATTTCTAATTTTACCCTTTCTTGTATAGTTGCACATACATCATGATATCCTCATCCTTCTTACACTCATATTTCGCACATGTTGGTGCTTTAGTGCCAAACATTTTTTGCTACACAACAAAGCTAATCTTATAGTCATTTTACGAAAAAAATTCTTGTATCTTCAACATTATCTTACCATCACAAAGTAATATAACCAAAAAAACATATAAAACATTTACACCTAATTTTAAAGATAAATTCAACCTAGACCCCTTGTGGTTCACTTTTTTTTCAAAGACCCCTCCCATTACTAGCAACATTATAAAGTGTTGGAGAATCCGATTCAGCTAATGACAAATGCGTGAAAGAAGATAAGGGAAAGAGATAAGGTGATGAGCAAAGTTTGACTCTGAGGGAGATAAGGAGGAATAGAAGATAAAGATTGAGAAAAGGAAGTCCCTACACTCCTCAACAAAATGGGGTGGTTGAAAGAAAAAATCGCCATTTACTTGAAGTTGCTCATTCCTTAATGTTCACTAGTTCTATTCCTAACAGGTATTGGGGAGAAGTTGTTCTAACAACTTCTTACTTGATAAATTGGCTACCTTCCAAAGTCCTCAATTATCAAATTACTTTACAAAAATCTGCTGGACATGTTCCCTCATGTTCGAATCCTAAGTTCCCTCTCCCCTAAAGTATTTGGATCCATTGCGTATGTTCATCAAATCAGTCCTGACCGTCACAAGCTTGAACCAAAAGCCATCAAATGCATTTCCATTGGCTATTCTCTACTCAAAAGGGATACAAATGTTATTGTCCTCTCTCACAAAAGTTTTTTGCCTCTTGTGATGTAATTGAAAATGAATTCTATTACCCAAGTGCCTCTATTCAAGGGGAAACACCAAGGGAAGAAAGTCATTGGGATTCCACACTATCCATGCCTATTTCTCTCCCTCCTATTGTTTCACCCTCTTCAAATGCTGACCTAACACAAACTGTTGCAGCTGATCACACTCAACTAGGTGCATTTGAACAGCCAAAATCAGTCAGCACTGACTCTACTACCTCTCCTGACCTTGCACCAGCCCACCAACCCATTCAACCAGCTGAGCCAGTGGTGACTAGTTAGGGAGGAGGATTACGCTCAGACAAACCTACAAAGGTTTACTCCAAGAGACCCAAATGTCCTGCTCCTCAACTAAGCCAATTATTAGAACCAGAGGATGGTCCAACAATTGAGAAACACACAAGTGAGGAGCACACTGAAACTAACTGCGATTTGGACATTCCTATTGTTATTCGAAATGGGGTAAGGTCATGTGTTAAATATCACATCTCTAATTACTTGACATACTCTAGATTGTCCCCACAATTTAAGGATTTTACCACAACAGTTGATGGAGTGGCTGTTCCACAAAATATTCAGGAGGCTTTGAAAGATCCAAAGTGGAAGGAAGTGGAGGAAATGAAGGCTCTTATTGGCAACTATACATGGGATATTGTAGAATCTCCCAAGGACAAGAAAATTGTTAGATTCAAGTGGATATTTACTGTCAAATACAGATTAGATGAGAGTATAGATAGGTACAAGACAAGGTTGGCAGCTCAACGGTTCTCCCAAACCTATGGGATTGATAATGAGAAGACTTTTGTTCATGTGGCAAAATTAAATTCCGTAAGGATATTGTTCTCTCTTGCTATTAATCTGGATTGGGAATTATTTTAGCTGGCCATCAAAAATGCTTTCCTAAATGGAGAATTGGAAGAGAAGTCTATATGAAGATTCTACCCGGATTTGAGAAAAGAGAAAAAGTTGGCAAGGTATATAAACTGTGCCGATCACTCTATGAATTAAAACAATCTCCACGAGCATGGTTTAAGAAATTTAGTTCTACACTTACAAAGTTTGGGTACATGCAAGGGGAAGCAAATTATACATTGTTTACTAAACATGCAACAAGTCGACAAGATCTATTTTGATTGTATATATAGATGATATTCACGAAATTATTGCACTAAAACAGAGAATAAGGGATGAATTTGAGGTTAAAAACTTGGGAATAATGAAGTACTTTCTGGGAATGAAAGTGGTCAAAAGTAAACAAGGTATTTTAATCTCTCAAAGAAAGTATACTCTCGATCTCCTAAAAGATATTAGGATGCTGGGAAGTAAACCAACTTGTACTCCCCTTGAGAGAAATTGGAAATGTAGGATAACTGATGGTAATCCTATTGTTGATGTTAAATAAGATAAGTAAGGAAGTATTAGTGTAATTAATTAATACGTGTATGTATATATACACGCTTGTGCTGTACACTTGTGGATAATATACATAGTTTATTTTATTCATATAACATGGTATCAAAGCCCTCCAAACCCGAACCTAACCCTAGCCCACCACCATCAACCGCCGCCATCATTGCTGATCACTTCATCCATCGCTGGTCATGCAGTCTTTTCCTTGATATCGCGGCCTCTTCTTCTTCAGATCTGGCCATCTTCTTCAGTCGCCCCCAGATCTTGTTGTCGTCATCACCGTCACCGCGCCCATTCAAATCCGGCCATCCTCAGGAGACCCCAGATCTGGCCATCAGTCTTTAGATCAGGCTGCTCCAGCCTATATCCGACCACCGTGTCATCCGCCGTTGTTTCAAATCCGATGACTCACAACTTTTGTGCACCCAAATCTGTCGTTGTTCTAGATTTGTTCTTCTTTCTCTTTGGTCGTGCAATCCGCCCTGCTCCAAATCTGTTATTCTTTTCACATCATGTCTTCATCTCTAGCTCACTCTTCATCCACAAGTTGCTCCACTGTGTCCACACCTATAACCATTCCCCATTTTTCAGGCACACTAGTTTTACCACAAAGAAGTTGAGTGGACAAAATTATTCCGCTTGGTCATCTAAAGTTGAAATTTGGTTTCTTGGCCATGGCCTTGAGGATCATTTATCAAAGACTATTTCAACTGTTCCTGAGGGCGATCAACCTCTTTGGCGGAAGGTGGATGCTCAGTTATTGAGTTTATTGTAGCAAACCATTGAGTCGACCTTGATGTCGATATTTCGACCTCTTCGGGAGTGTAGCGCCCTATGGACTCAGGCTCATGAGTTGTATACTAGTGACATCACTCGTATTTATGATGCGATTGGTGCTTTGTTCGATTTACGATAGGCCGATTTGGATATGACCACGTATTTGGATAAACTTCAAGCTTCTATTACTGATTTTAACGAGTTGATGCCCTTTAATACCGATATCAAGAAACGACAGCAACAGTGTGATCAAATGTATACTATTCTCTGTCTTCATGGAATTTGACCGGAGCTTGATTCAGTTAAGACATAGATTCTCAACAGTGCTTCTTTCCCTCCTCTAACAAAGGTATTTGCCAGGCTACTTAGAGCCCCTTCTATTACTGCTAATCATGGCATGTCCGTACCTGAAGATCACTCCGCCCTTGTTACAACCCCGATTGATCATGGTCGTCGAGGTGGTGGTCGTCCTCGGCCCCAGTGTTCATATTGTAATCGTCTTGGTCACACTAGAAAAACTTGCTATCACCTACATGGTCGTTCACTTCACACAGCCAGTACTACTAATATGGTTGTGGCCACTTTGGAGGGCCAGGCATCTATCACACCCAGTGATTTCTCCCTAGTGACTATCTCCGAGGGGGAGTATGCTCAGTTTCTTCAGTTCCGGGCAGCACAACAGGCTACTTCACCTGCCACATCCCTTGCTGGCACTGGTAACCCTACTACCTGCTTTACTAAGTCTTCCTCTTCTCTTGACCTATGGATCTTCAACTCGGATGCCACTAATCACATGTCTGGTAATCGTTCTCTATTATTTTATATTCAAACTTTGCAGTCTCTACCTCCTGTTACATTGGTTGATGGCTCTCAAGCCTCAGTCACGAGTATTGACACCACATCACCTCTTTCTACTTTACCATTATCATCTGTTTTACATTTACCACAATGTACCTTTAATTTGCTTTCTGTCAGTCAACTCACTTGTAGTCTTAATTGCTCTATAATCTTTTTGTCTAATTCTGATCTTGTGTAGGATCAGAGGACCGAACAGATGATTGGTATGGGGCTTGAGCCTCACAGTCTCTACTATCTATCTCTCCCTGCTTTTTCAACGGCGTGCACGACGACAACTTCCCCACTACAGGTCCATTGTCGGCTAGGGCACCCATCTCTTCCCAATCTCAAAAAGATGGTTCCCAATCTCTCTAGTATTTCTTCCTTAGAGTGTGAGTCTTGTCAACTTGGGAAACATAGTCTTATTTCTTTCCCAAGTAGACTCAACAAATGTGTTAGTTCTCCTTTTTCAGTAGTCCATTCAAATGTATAGAGTCCCAGTCGTGTCAGTTCCAAAGATGATTTTCGTTATTTTGTAACATTTATTGATGATTTCTCTCAAACTACATGGCTATATTTAATGAAAACGCGTTCAAAGTTATTTTCAATCTTCACTACATTTTGTGCTAAAATTGGAACACAGTTTAATTTGTCTATCCGTGTTCTTCGTAGTGATAATGCTCTTGAATATTTGTCTCCCCCCTTTAAATTCTATATGGCATCCAATGGGATTCTTCACCAAATTTCATGTCCTGGAACCCCACAACAAAATGGGGTGGCTGAACGCAAGAATCATCATTTAATTGAGACAGCCCGCACGCTTCTTCTTCATATGCATGTTTTGTTTCAATACTACGGTGTTGTCGTCTTAACTGCATGCCATCTTTTGTCTATAATGACCAAAGCGACTTGATCTGAAGACTGACGGCCAAATCTGGGGTCACCTGAGGATGGTTGGATCTGGACAAGCGCGACGACGGCGAGATCTGGAGGCAGCTGGAAAAAAATGGCCGGACATGAAGAACAAGAGGCCACAATATCAAGGAAACAACCGCGTGACCAGCGAAACCAACGGCGGATGAAGCGACTGGCGGTGATGGCAGCAATTGACAGCGACAGCAGCAGCAGCTAGGGTTAGGTTAGGGTTTGGAGGGCTCTAATACCATGTTATGTGAATAAAATAAACTGTTTATATTATCCACAAGTGTGCAGTACAAGCGTATATATATACATATACATATACATATACATATTAATTAATTACACTAATACCCCTTTATCTGCTTTTGTGCGCCCAGATTTGCCATTGTTCTAGATTTGTTCTTCTTTCTCTTCGATCATGCAATCCGCCTTGCTCCAGATCCATTGTTCTTTCCTCATTCCATTCTTTTTCCTCAGGTTGACTTATATTCTCTTCCCCCTCGTATCTTTGGGAGTACGTGCTTTGTTCACCATCTTGCCCCAAGTTGTGATAAGTTGTTCACTCATTCCGTCAAATGTGTTTTTCTAGGTTATTCCCGCCTTCAGAAGGGGTATCGTTGCTACTCTCCTCAATTACCTCGATATTTTGTTTCAGCAGATGTTACATTCTTTGAGTCATCTCCTTATTTCCTTTCTTCGTTTGAGGTCTCTGAATCTATGTTTGTTGGGTTACCTTTGCATGTCCCTTTTCTTGACCTTACATCATCTCCATCTCCAACGCCCTCACCATCTCCACCATCCTTTGCCTCTCACCTTGATCACCCCAATCTTCAGGTCTATCAACGACATCCACAACTCGTGGCCCAACCAGCACCGATTGTCGTCGCTAGTCCGAGGGAGTTGTCTCCTAACTCATCCTCTGTACCGATTGGTTCTTCCTCCTCTGGTCCATCGCCTCCGACTTCTAATCTTGACTTACCTATTGCTCTTCGTAAAAGTACTCATCATTGCACCACCTTCCATCCTATTTCCCATTTTGTTAACTATGATTCTTTGTCCCTTGGATATTCTGCTTTTGTTTCTTCTTTATCTTTTGTTTCTTTTCCTAAATCTGTTCCCGAAGCTCTTTCCGATCCAGGGTGGCGGGCTGCTATGGTCAAAAAAATGTATGTCTTACATTCTACCAAGACTTGGAACTTGGTACATCTTCCCAAGGGTAAGTCTACTGTTAGTTGTCACTAGGTTTACACTGTTAAAGTTTGCCCTGATGGCCGAATTGATCGTCTTAAGGCTCATCTTGTTGCCAAAAGATACACTCAGGTTTTTGGTCTTGATTATGGCAATAACATTTTCTCTTGTTGTTAAGATCTCCTCTGTTCACCTTTTCTTGTCCCTTGATGCTATGTTTCACTGGCCTCTTCATCAACTAGACATAAAAAATGCCTTTCTTCGTGGCGATTTACAGGAGGTGTATATGGAGCAACCTCCTAGCTTTGTTGCCCAAAGGGAGTCTGGGCTAGTGTGTCGCCTTCGAACATCTTGGTTTGGTCGATTTAGTTCAGTTGTTCTTGAGTTTGGCTTAACTCGGAGTGAAACTGATCATTCTATTTTTTATCGCTCTCAATCTAGTTGCCACATTCTTCTAGTGGTTCTTCTAGTGGTATATGTTGATGATATAGTACTTACAGGGGATGATGATGTTGGTATCACTGAATTGAAGAGACATCTTCACCAACAGTTTCAAACTAAGAATCTAGATCCTTTGTAATATTTTTTGGGTGTTGAGGTAGCTCGGTCAAAGCAAGGCATCTATATTTCTCAAAGGAAATATGCTTTGGATATGCTAGAGGAGACAGAATTTCTTGGATGTAAGCCTATAGATACCCCTATGGATCCAAATATCAGGATGTTACCCAGACAAGAGGAGCCTTTTTCTGATCCTAGGCGCTACCGTTAACTAGTTGAGAAACTTTATTACCTCACAGTCACTCGTCATGATATTTCATTTATTGTGAGTGTGGTAAGTCAATTTTTAGATTCACCTTGTGACAGTCACTAGGATGCAGTGGTCCGTATTCTTCAAGCTACCCCTGGTTGAGGTGTACAACAACATATCCAGCTTTTATCCCACTATGTGGGGTCGGCTACATGAATTCTAGACTTCCATATATTTCTATCTTTTGTCATATCTTCATTGAGATCCATACACTTCATATCAAACTTTAATATCTCCCTCAAAGTTTTCTTAGGTCTGCCTCTACCTCTTTTTTTGATTAATTGTTCCATTTCATCAACTCTCCTCACAGGAGCGTCTCTTGGTCTCCTTTTCACATGACCAAACCATCTTAGTCTAGTCTCTCTCATCTTCTCCTCTATTGGCACTACTCATATCTTATTACGAATAACTTCATTTCTAATTTTATCTTTTCTTGTATGGCCGCACATCCATCTTAACATCCTCATCTCCACTACACTCGTCTTTTGCTCATGTTGGTATTTGACTGCCCAACATTCTGAGCCATACAACAAAACTGGTCTTATAGCTGTCCTATAGAATTTTCTTTTCAATTTTAATGGGATTTTACCATCACATAACACCCCCGATGCATTTCTCCATTTTAGCCAACTTGCCTTAATTCTATGTGTGAGATCCTCGTGAATTTCTTCATCTTTTTGAATCACTGATCCCAAATATCGAAAATGGTCTTTTCTTTGTAAGATTTGGTCTTCCAATTTTATTATAACATCCTCCACTCTTGCATTCTTACTAAATTTACATTCCATATATTCTGTTTTCTTTCTGCTTAATTTAAATCCCTTAAATTCTAAATTGTTTCTCCATAACTCAAGCTTAGTGTTCACTCCTTTTGTTTCATCCACCAACACTATGTCGTCTGCAAATAGCATACACCATGGAACCTCTGTCTGAATATCTTTAGTGAGTTCATCCATTACTAAAGCAAATAAGCATGGACTTAATGCAGAACCTTAATGCAATCCTATTGTAATTTTAAACGGTTCAGTATCCCCTCCGCATATTCTGACTCTTGTCTCTGCACCATGATACATGTCCTTAAGGGATTGTATATAGGCTATTCGAACTCCTTTCTTCTCTAAAACCCTCCATAATACTTCTCTAGGGACCCTATCATAGGCCTTTTCTAGATCTATAAACACCATATGTAGGTCCTTCTGATGATCCCGATACCTTTCCATTAGGCACCTCAGTAGGTATATAGCTTCTATTGTTGACCTATCGGGCACGAAACCAAACTGATTTTCTGAGACCTCTGTTTCTTTTCTGAGCCTCTGCTCTATTACTCTCTCCCAGAGTTTCATGGTATGGCTCATTAACTTAATTCCTCTGTAATTTTCATAGTTTTGAACATCTCCTTTGTTCTTACATATAGGGACCAAAGTACTCTTCCTCCACTCATCTGGCATCTTTTTTTATTTAAGAATCGCGTTAAATAATTTCGTTAGCCAGGAGATACCCTCTTCTCAAATGCATTTCCATGCTTCTATTGGTATATTATCCGGTCCCACCGCCTTATGATTTTTCATCTTTTTTAATGCTTGCCTTATTTCATTTGGACTTATGAGTCGATAAAATGTATAGCGCACGTTCCCTTCGGAGTTACTAAGATGTCCCAATCTAACTCTTGTGTCGTCATCATCATTGAATAATTTTGTGAAATACTCCTTCCATCTCTCCTTAATCGCTCCCTCATTCACTAATACATTTTGATTTTCATCTTTTATGCATTTCACTTAATTTAAATCCCTTGTTTTTCTTTCTCTTGCTTTAGCTAATTTATATATATATCCCTTTCTCCATCTTTTATATCAAGTCGTTTATATAGATTCTCGTATGCTTTTAACCTTGCTTCACTAACAGCTTTTTTTGCTGCCTTTTTTGATTCTTTATAATTTTTTTGATTTTCTTCATTGTTGCACTGATATACAGCCTTATAGCAATTTTTCTTATTTTTAATTTTCAATTGCACTTCTTCATTCCACCACCAAAACTCCTTAAGGTTAGGGGCTCTACCATTTGTCTCTCCAAGCATTACCTTTACTGTGTTTCTCAGGGCATTAGCCATTTCTCTCCACATTTGGTTTGTATGTCCTTCTCCATTCCATTCTCTTCTACCCCTTAATTTTTCTTTGAAGATTAGTTGTTTCTCCCCTTTTAAATCCCACCACCTGATTCTTGGATTTTGTTTTATGTGATTTTTTCTCTTCCAATTTCTTACTTGAACGTCAAGTACTAGAAGTCTATATTGAGTAGTCAAACACTCTCCCGATATCACCTTACAATCCCTACAACATACCCGGTCCTCTTGTCTCATGAGGAAGTAATCTATTTGGGTGCTTGATGTGATATTTTTATATGTGATTAAGTGTTCGTCCCGTTTTTTGAACCTAGTATTGGTTATGATGAGCCCATATGCCATTGGAAAATTTAGAATAGACTTACCCTCATTATTAATTTCCCCGAATCCATACCCTCCATGTACCTCTCTATAGCCATTTCCATCTCTACCCACGCGACCATTTAAGTCACCTCCTATAATCACTTTCTCTCCTCTTGGTATCATTTGTATAAGTCCCTCTAGGTCCTCCCAGAATTTTGCTTTTATCTCCTCACCTAACCCCGCTTGTGGTGCATATGTACTAAAGATATTCATAGTCATTCTTCCTAAAATAACCTTCACCATAATAATCCTATCCCCTATTCTCTTTACATCTACTATCTCATCTACTAAGCTTTTATCCATAATGATCCCCACTCCATTTTTTGCTCGATCATTTCCTATGTACCATATTTTATATCCATTTTCTGATAAAATTTTTGCTTTTTTCCCTACCCATCTAGTCTCTGGAAGGCACATAATATTAATCTTTCTCCTAATCATCACATCTACCACTTCCATAGCTTTGCATGTTAATGTTCCTATGTTCCATGACCCAATCCTTAATCTATGATTTTGTTTTTGGCTTTGACTTTGAATTTAATTTTGTTTCTGATTTTGTTTTTGGTTTTGATTTTGATTTTGATTTTGATGTTGGACTAACTTCTTTACCCACATCCGTCCAAGCAAATGCGGGAACCCTTGCTCATTTGTCACTACATCCGGGCGCCGATGCAGCGGTCCTAGCTCACTTGACACTACACGTGGGCAGTGTAGCGCGTCGCTATGAAGGGTTACGCCCACGCCCAAACGTTTTTTCATAATTTGTCTAGAGTTCATATTTTTTTGGGGGTGTATTGTATCAAAATCATGGACACAGTCAGATTGTGGGATATACGGATGCTGATTGGGCAAGATCACCTAGTGACAAACGATCCACATCTGGATACTGTGTATTTTATGGGTGGAAACCTAGTCTCTGGAAAAAGTAAGAAGCAAATTGTTGTCTCCAGATCCAATGCAAAGGCTGAATACAGGGCAATGGCCATGACATGTGAGCTAGTGTGGTTGAAACAATTAATTGAGGAGTTAGGAGTTACGCAGGTTAAGTCTATGCAAATGGTTTGTGACAACCAAACTGTAATGCATATTACTTCTAATCCTGTGTTTCATGAGAAAACCAAGCATATTGAAATTGATTGTCATTTTATTAGAGAAAATGTGCTCTTTGAGGATATAGTTACAACATATGTGGGTTCCGACAATCAACTGGCTAATTTACTCACCAAGTCACTTAGAAGGTCTCATGTGAACTATATTTGTACTAAGCTGGGCATGCTCAATGTATATGCTCCAGCTTGAGGAAGAGAGTTAAATAAAATAAGTAAGGGTATTAGTGTAATTAATTAATACGTGTATGTATATATATACGCTTGTACTGTACACTTGTGGATAATATACACAGATTATTTTATTCACATAACAATTGATAAAGGAAGATATCAAAGGTTAGTTGGAAGGTTGATTTATCTATCTCTCACTCACTTGGATATTGCTTAAGTTGTGAGTATTGTGATTTGTGAGTCGATTCATGCACTCACCTACTCAGCAACATTTAGCTGTAGTTTACCACATCTTGAGATATCGAAAAGGGATACCAAGTAAGGGATTATTATTCCAGAAGAGTGATACTAGAGGGGCTGAAGGATTTGTTGATGCTAACTGAGCAGGATCCATGATGGACAGTTGATCAACATTTGGTTTTTGTACTAAACTATGGAAAAACCTAGTCACTTGGAGGAGTAAGACACAATCAATTATGGCACATAGTAGCGCAGAAGCAGAGTTTAGGGCATTTGCTCAAGGCATTTGTGAGTTAATTTGGTTGGCACAGCTGATGGAAGACCTACAAATGCCCCTGACTTTACCAACAAAGCTTTATAGTGACAGTAAGTCAGCTATAAACATTGTTAATAACCCCATCCAACATGACAAGATGAAACATGTCATGATTGATAGAAGCTTTATACAAAGGGAAATTGAACAAGGAGGAATAAAACTAACCTATCTTCCTACAGCTAGTCAAGAGGCAAATGTATTTACAAAGGCCATATCAAGATGGGGGTTTGAATCATTCATTAGCAAGCTAGAAATGAGAGACATCTATTCACTAGCTTAAGGGAGGGTGTTGGAGAATCCGATTCAACTAATGATAAATGCGTGAAAGAAGATAAGGGAAGGAGATAAGGTGATAACCAGAGTTTGAATATGAGGGAGATAAGGAAGAAGAGAAGATAAAGATTGAGAAAAGGAAGGAGATATCTGCTACTTATCTCCTACTTGAGTTTTTTAAATTTTGTATCTTATCCTATCTATCTTTGTAACTTATTTAAATTTAGATTGTATCCTATATCCCGTAAAATTAGGATTACAACCGTAGCATAGAACATGTATAAATACAAGTCATACACTCAATACAAACTGTGAGTTTGATTGCTTCTTTTAATCTCCATTCATACCTAAGGTTTCCTTCTTAGGTTATTCAGTTCTGTTCAAAAAGTATAGGAATATCTTCCCCACAAACAAACAAACAAACAAAAAAATGAAAATCAACCCCCAAATCCACATAACATAACACACATGTAACTATAGATATATCATATATATATATATATATATAAACCTACCTTTGTTTTTCCTTCCATTAACTAAGCGCACACACATATATTCATATGAAAGCCTTCTATTTCTCACTGTGATACATTGAAGAAGTCATAGTCAACAGATTGAAGTAAATATCAATCCCAAATCCAATCTCATCAATGCAACAACACTCGTGGATGGAAATTTCCCAAAGCAATGACTATCTCTTGATTCTTAAGCTTTGGTAAAGAGAGGAAGAGCCCTTGTGCTGCCTAATTGGTTCCAAAGAGACGAGTGTAAGTCATGAGAGGAGAAATATTTCAAATGTACTGCTTCTTTTTCATCTTTCACATATCCTATCTAACTTGTGTTGAATAACCTAAGATTTTTCATGGATTCCCTCTCAAACAAAAGCTTTAATTTTCTTCAATTCCACATTTTTCATCAAAATTTTAAAACAAAAGCTTGAGATTTAAAAAAAAATCATTTCTACATCTTTATTCATATTTTTCAAACAAAAGCTTTGCCTCCACATCTTTCTTCAATTCAATACTCTCACGCACAGAAACAAAAGGCAATCTTCAACATTGTTGCACATCTTTGATGGTCAACATATGTATGCACATTCTTGACCATTTATAGCACATCTTTCAAGGAAAACGTTCTTTGATGTTCAAAAATTTTCCAACAGTCATTTTCAGCAATTTTCAATGTGATTGGATTTATGAAGTGTGGAAGGGGTTGAATGTAGAGAGAGAGAGGAGGGGGTTGAATTTGTTTGTGTCCGTGTGTGAATAAAAAAGTACAGCCACTTAGACCCCATGTGGCTGTACTTTTTTAACGCTGTTGGTAATGAAAGGGAGTCTTCTTTAAAAAAAAAAAGAGTAAACTACAAGGACCTTAAATGCTAAGATTAAACCACATGGGGTCGGCATAAAACTGGCCTAAGCCACAAGCAGTCTAAGTGGAATTTATCCTAATTCTAAACTATACTTGTGGTAATCCTTCTAAGCCTGAATGAAGGACAAGAGTTGCTTTAAATAGCTAACAGATAGCATAAAAACAATTGAATATTTTACACACAGATTTTGGCATTAACAACGCTAAAACTCATGTAATCAACCATGTCTAGTGGGATTAAGGCTTATCAGTGCTAATATAATAATATCTTTTAAATCATTTTATCTATATGCATATATTTAATATATAAAATAATATTAAACAACAGTAAAAATAAATAATAATATAATATGTAAGTTATATTTTATAAATAAAAATATAGACATAGTGATAAATCCAAAACGATACACTAAAATACACTAATACTAGTATATAAAATAACAATAAAAAACTCTAAGAAAGAATTAACCTAGATGCATGTATTTAATAAATAATAAATGGATATATTTACTAATTACACTAATGTAGATGCATATATTTAATTAATACATGGACAACCTTGAAACAGAGTCTGAGTGCCACACAGCCATAACGAGATGTGACAAAAGCAACTACATGAAACACAACTTGGACATGCTAGAACCCACTAGAATTATCTTGTCATGTACAGTTCTAAACGTTCTCATTTGGCGAAAAATATCTAGACATTTTGGTTACAATTTTAGAAGCTAATACTGGTCATTAGATCTATTAGATTCGGGACATTGGTTAAGGAGATCAACGTGTATATATACCTCCCTTCCCCTTATTTATAATCATTCTCCAAATCATCCAATTCTCAACAGAGTGAAGCATTCTCCAAGTTGGCCTACATCTTTCAGCCAGATAGTTGTTCCCGAAGCATATCATGTTAATCTTAGTTACCAAGAGGACTTGGTTCCCAGCTAAGTGTCACATGGCTTGGTGGAGTAACCAAGTTGTGACACATCGCTGCTAATGAAATAGGCAAGGAAGTAGTACAGTAACAACAACCATGATAATAAGAAAATAAGAATTGGTGCACTGGCTAACTCCTAGCAAACCCTAATGAAAAAGTAAAAAGATATAAAAACAATAGATGATAATTTAACATGGAGCTCACAGACTTCTTTTTTGAATGATTATGCACAAGAATAATAGGAAAATGTAAGGAAGACATGATCAGAGCCTTAACTGCTTAGCTGTTTCAGTTCGTGCAGCTTTGACAGGGTGCTCCACCTCTGTTGGTCTCTTCTGTTTAAGTGAACCTGAGACAGCTTAAAAATTCAAGTTGTGAATGACTAAAGGGACTAAAATTGCTACGATCCCTATGTCCTTAGAAGCTTAAGAACAGTAACTCAAAGAACAAAGAATCAAGAGCAGAGTTAGGAATACTGTCCAATCTACAATTATATTTTACTGTAATAAGTCTCCTAATGAGAATTTTCCTAAGATTTGTTAGAAACTAAAGACAGTAAAATAAAAAAGAAAAAGAAAAGTTACTGACCAACATACTACTATTTTCTTATTACTGTTCCATCTGACTCAGACTTTTTTCCTAAGATTTGTTGCAGTGAAAAGCTTTAGTTGAAAAATATATTATTCAGTAAAACTTTTCATAGGGCAATTTCTCAAAGGATGAAGATATGTAGAGGAGCATACCAATGCTTTTGAGACTTTTTTCACGCTTTGGCATATTATTCAAGTTCTTATCCTATACAACAAAAGATACAAATAGAAGTCAAAAAAATGAAGTGCATCAATATCAAAGGATAAATCAAGATTGCTAGAGAAAAGAAAATTGATTCTAGAGGAAATGAGTTCCAACTGACCTTAATAATAGGTTCACCAACTTCACCATAACCAAAAAGACGCTGAACATGCCAACCCTGCATGGCACGAGCTGCAGCATCCCTTCGTGCCCTCCCTGATCCTGGAGCTTGGTAACCATTTGCCTTCACAAGTAATTTAGAAATTTTGTGTTATGAGGGAATGGGAGGAAAGGAAGGGAGGCAGCACATCTTCCGAGCAAAACCATATGATTTAACAAGAAAAAGTACCTCAGCCACAAGGAAAACAAAAAAGAAAAAAAAAAATCCTCATAATTTCAAATATTTTTGCATCCCTTGTCTATTTAAAAACTACCAAATTCAATTACTAGAACCTCAACCACATTTCAGTTGCACACTCTTGTATGAATAGTTCCTCCTACAAAGGGGACATCCCCAAAGCACAAGGCTCCTCACTTTGCTTTGCGAAGGTTAGGGAGGGTCATTTTTTTGTACTAGCCTTGGCCTTGTTTTGCAAATAGCCTGTTTCTACAACTAAAAATTATAACCTTCCAGTCACAAAGGAGCAACTTTACAATTGCTACTAAGACTTGCCCTCAGATAGTTCCTCATACAGTCACCTGAAATTATTTTTTCATTTTCTGACTCCCTTCACTAAAATACGACAAGAATGGCATTGCAGTGGCCTTTGTGTAATCATTAGCAACTTTCCTAGTGTTTTCCTTCCTAATATATGGTCATTAACAATCAACATTATCCTGCTACAAAATTCTGCATATAGCTCCTATTTGTATATTACTGCCGTAGTGGAAAATACAATTATCATAATGTAAAACACATAATAATCATACAAAAAGCCACCAAGATACTTGGGAGTTAACTTATTGCTCTACCTCTTTTGTTAAGCTTCAATTATTTAAACTTAGTTTCACAAAATTATGAAAACATTACTTTCATGTGGACTTTACTTACCTCAACAAGTTTCACCAAGTAAAGATCTTCGTAAATGCATCAAAAGAAAAAAAAAAAAAAATCATTTTTGCATAGAACTCATTCCATTAAATATATCCCACAAGGAAGAATTTACCATAAAAACAAATGAAGACCTAAGAATTCACAAACGGGAGTGCATGGCACTTCTCAACAGAGGAAATTCTTTCCAATATATATATATATATATATATGCAAGGAAGAAATTTCCACAGAAATAAATGAAGTGGCCCAGGAATGGACAAGTAGGAGAAGCTGCAGGCACCCTATATGAAAGTACCTAGCTTTCAAAACACAATTCCTGTACCTCATAACAGGCATATAATTTCGAAATTGTTAGACCTGCACATTTAACCACTCATTAACCTTTTCTTTTCCTATGAATCAATAAACTATACATAATGCAATCTTGAATCACTTAATTCCACGGAAAAACATGAATACAAGTCAATCTTGACAAACTTACTTCATTTTCAGCATTTGAAGGCTCAGGAATGGCTGCAACAGCAAGTTGGAGATCACCACTTTGCGTCTTATGCCTTTCATATTCCAGAAGTGCCTGTGCAAACAAAAAATTAATATTACCAATCAACAGCATATATCTGTCATGTAGAAGCTACAAGCAGACGTACACTGTACCCACTGTTGTGAAAAAGGAATAAAGCACTACCTGAAAACTAAACTTTTTATCAGTACATAAACATCAATGTGTCCCTGTCAAATAAATATCCTAATAATTTACATCTTTGCGTGTGTCCTAATAGCCTTACCTACATTGACCATTGAGGGCAGAAGCAAAATTGGATGTCCTATCAGTTAGCATGACAACCATGTGATTCTGCCCAGGTGCCTGGTCATATCCACAGATAATTTTCATGTTCCAAAAAAAATACAGACTCGGGCCAAAGAATGCAAATATCATATATATACCTTGACTAGTGGAATTTGAAAATAGCCTTGCTCCACACATATATTAATACAGAGTGATTTTATTTTAAGCAAAAAATAGTATAACTATAACATCATAAAACCTCATGAAACAAGTATGGTAGAAAGGCAAATAAAATTTCCAAGTCTCCCTAAACTTAAACATCCCAATCCTTAGCCGAATGATCTCCAGCTGGAAAGGAAAAGAATGAAAATGGATAATTGAGAAACTTCAACAGAAATCCTATCAATCTTTATGCAATCTCAATTTTTGAAAAGTACTGAAAGGCACAAAATGAACAAATATGTTTTCCACACAATATGGAAAGAACATACTCAGAAGATAATTGATTTCAAAAAAGAAAATTCAACCAGGATTTAAGGCATACAAATATATAAAACATTGCTGACATCATCTACACTTCATATATAATGCTTGGATGTTGGTTAGCAAAACAGATGCCTAGTATCTGAAAACCCTTCTCATGCCCGCAGAATTAAAACAGGAAAAAAATGAAAACGTATTTGGTAACTAATTGATTAAAATTGTACAGAACTAACATTAAGGAGTAACATAAGCATTACCTTCTCATAGAAAATGCGGAATGTCCATGAGACAGTTGTGCAGGTCCTGGAGAGAGAGAGAGAGAGAGTTGAGCAGATCAAATTAAAACAACTTAAAGAGAGAAAAGTAAGAGAAGATGGTTCCGAAATAAGTAGTAACTTCAATATTGAAAAAAAAAAGTCTTGGTAGAAAATATATAGCTTTTCACATAATACATCTTCCTGCAATTAGAATAGATTCACTTTGGCAGAGATTAAAACCAAATATGCAAAACCAGCACCAGAGGAGGAGGAAGAGCAGTGCTCAAGGTCATGGATTTGTGTATTTTAAATGGGAATAAACATAGTTTTGCATGCATGAGTAGACTTAAATTGAACTGTCATGCCATCCTTACTTAGGGGGGTGGAACGATTCTCCCACTTGCCGCCATAACTTGGACCCAGTAACCTGCACATTCCCAGGGTGGAATTGGTTAATGTATCATCATTTTAACAAACATCTCAAAATCCCAGCCATAGCAAAAGAATTCCTCGAGTACACTCAAGCACCTAAATTAGCACATGGGTGAACTAGTCAAGAGACATAATTTGAATATTACATAGTACTAACTATTTTTAAGCATGCAGTTCAACCTAACATCCATCTAATTAGAGAATAGAGATAGATTTGTACTATGTAATAGGCATACAAGGAAGATTGCAGAGCAATCTTATTACTAGTATCTTACCAGAAATTTAGAATATTTTAATTGAAGCATGATGCTAATAACAATGGTAGCATTGTTTTAAAATAACACTGGTTTATTTTTTTCATGAATATTATTAAGCTAAAGTTAAAAATAAGAATGACTTGTGTAATAATACTACTCATCCAGCAACAAGTTTATGGTCACACTTACTGAAAAATATGAACCATCAAGTTCCCCCAAAAGAACTTCTGTCTATTTTCTAACTTAAAACCAAATAACAGAACACATAATATATATTGGTCTGTCAAGAAATATAGATTTTATACCCAACAAACTGAATAAGAAAGGTAAGAGAAAATATATGTGCAATTTGTTAATAAATAATTAAGGAAAAGTTATACAGCTCTGATATTAAACTCAAAAATAAGTGGTTTTAGAATTTCAAGCGGCAACAGGCAGTTTGGGGCGGGAATTATCTTTTAATAGAATAATTTCAAAACATTTAGCTACTGAAAGACGAAGCATCTCAGACATACAATGTGACTTCTGGCCCTAGAAGTCCTCACGGAAGAGTAAAAGGATGCTTGTTGATATGAAGCAAATAGCATTCTGACATTTGTCAGCAAAGAGTCTGTAGCTCTAAATCCCCATCTATAGGAAGGCCCCTAGTCAGGAATAGCTTAGTGAATAAATGTTTGAATTTTTTCTAAAGTAAACATAAAATTTTACACATTTTCCCTTATAATTATACTAGATTAAAATTACCAGCTTTTCTTTCTATATGTTTAGAAGAGTAATCAAGAAAAGTACACACCTATGCAGGACATTAAACATTGGCCAGGGTAATGTGTCTTCTTATTTCTCATAGCTCACAGTGAAAGACCATAAACAGTGATTACGTGATCTGACATTGCATCTTTCACTGCCATTTTGCCTCTATATTCCATATCATAATGTACTGTTATTCTCATTCTCCAAAATTACATTTTTGTCAGGAAAAGGAAAAGAACAATTATTTCTTCATATTATCAGCAAGGTTGAGAATAAAGGCAACTTCTTAATTAGAGTCAAGGCAAGAATGCATAAAAGGTGGTCATTGTAGCAACCCAAGGAAAATGTTCCACCTATCTCTGAATGGGTTCTACAGAGGAATCTTGAAGTAGGAACATAAAGGCCTGTAAATTGTAAAAGTAAATTCCCCTTTGAACATTTTTGACCTGGAGCAGAAATTTTTCTTAGTAAGTTCCCATGTTAGATAGCACCTTACAAGTTTGAGGAAGTAAATTCCCTCGAATAATTTTGACCTGGAGCTGAATTTTCTTTGCAAGTTCCCACGTTAGAGAAGGTTTTACATGTTTGAGGAAGTTTTGAGCCAATTAATTATTAACTAGTCCCGCACAAATGAGCTTTAAGTAAAAATAAAAAAATTCATCATATAAATCTATAATAAATTTCAAAATTAGTCAAGTAACATCATATATGAAAAACAAATAAATAATGTTTTTATGTAAAGTTAGAAACAAATTGATTTTACACATTCACACATAATTAAAATATTGTGTACTACACTCTAAATTTCCCTCTCGCTAGGGAAATATGCGTCAAGAGAAAGTATAGGCTGGAGGGAGGGAAATTGATTTGGAACTTCGAAGGACATGTTGATAGCCCCATAAAATGGAAAAGCCTTGGAAAACCTAAATAAATATACCATGTGAAAAGACTAAACAAGGAATGTCAGAAAATACTTTATTCAAATGTAAAGTTGCAAAACAGAAAACCGACAAAGATAATTTTTGTGCACTTCAAATCAGGAAAAGAATAACACCCAAGTAGCTCGGAATCTTCAAACCTCCTCTATGCATCAAATGAGGAGATAAAATGAAGCAACCAAATCTAGAGATGAACAGTGCAACCAATGTAACTTCTCCAAATCTTCACTCCCTCTCTCCCCTCTCTGTGAAAGATGGAGATGTGCAATCAAGCCTAAACTCATACCTGCCCAAACATGTTTCCAGTAAGGTGAATAATCCATCTGTTGCTGCCTCTTCACCAGTTTGCCTTCAAGATGGAGAATTTTTCCGGGTTGGGTTGTCCTCTTTTGCCTCAGCAGTAAGCTCAATGTTCTTTGCTATCCCTCCAGATCAATCATCACTTCTCACCATCATTTTTTTCTCTTCTTCTGTTCTAGAATTTTCTCCCTGTAAATTCTCTCACTTTCTTTTTGTGATATCTAACTATCCTTCTCTCTTATATCTTTTTCAATTTCTAGTTCCCAATTTTCTCCAATTTGCTAAACATTCTGCATCAAGTGCAAAGCACTACATATCACTTTCACAAGATGGCCCATGACACTGGCCAAGTAGTATAAGGAGACATACTGTCACACCTCATAAGGAGTAGGCCAGCCATGAACCTTGGGCCTTTAGCCTAATGAACATGTTCAGCCTTGTTTCAATACATAATTTAACTTTTTAAAAGACATTTATGATTTATGTAACCTAGAAATTTTTTATAAAGATAATTTTCATAATTTTTTCGATTCGACCCGATTTTATTCCTCTCCCTATCTCTCTCTCACTTTCTTCCTTCTTTATCTTCTTTCCTTCTCTTTTATTGTTTTCCTATTCATGACTTGCAGCCTAAGGAAATTGGTGGCTCACCAGCTTAAGTGCCACCCTTATTATCATGTGGACAACTTCTTCTGGGAGGATTGAAACCATATAATTACCAGGTTAATTGTACACCAACTCAGCCATCGTTTGCATTAAGTTGGAATAATACCATTCATGGTACTCTTCGCTTTTCCATTCAGGTTAACCATTTTTCAAGTTTAACATACCTTCGGGCTTGTAATAAAATCACTAGCATGGCCCTTGTCAACTTGCACGTGCCATTCACCCATGGGTTTGCCTGAAAATTGCACCAAAATGTCAACAATTCCAATTTTTCAGTTTTCTAGTTTGGTTACAAAACTACCAATTTAAGTTTTGAAACTTCAGCCTTAATTTCAAAACTTCTCCAAATTTGGTTTATTACACTTTTGTACAACTTTTCTCTCAAATTCCACATATACCACTTCTAGCTTGGAATTTCTTAAGTAACCCTCCAAATTAAAACTTTTACTATAAATATCATCCAAAATGTCACGTAGCTAGCAAGGTAGAGGGGTAGAAGGGTCCATCCCATTTTGTAATTCAGTTGGATGAGCCTCGGCAAGGTAGTGGGCAGGTTGAGTCCCAACATGCCTTCTAGAAGAATCCCCTAACAACCTATAAAGTTGAGTGTACTGCAGCCATGCTCCCAATGATTAATGAGAATATTTTTCACTTTCTCTCTCTCATTTCCGTTATCTCTCTCTCTTCCCTCACATTCTCTCCCTCCCCTTCTCTTCCCGATTCACTGGAATTCTCTCGAATTCCATTCCCAGCCTTGTCAGCCCCAGAAGTGCTGACAATTGGTATCAGAGCCTACGGTCCCGTATCGACGAGCTGCAGCCAACGACCATGGCGGAAGGTACCCGCATGAAACAAATGGAAGCTCGCTTAGACGCCATAGACGAAGGAGTGCGACATGGCCAGGAGCTGGTGGAGGAAGGGTTGGAAATGATAGAAGCGGGTATCAGAAATACCCACGAAGACATAAGCAGGATGAGGGCAGATGTTATCGAAATGGAGCGAAATTTGAGGGATGACTTCGCTCATCTCCAAATGGAGTTTACGGGACTAAGACAGCAGTTGAACGTTGCATTGGCCATTTTTTCTCGACAACCAAACGCGACCTTACCAATGGATTTTCCACCTAGAACAACTATTGCTCCCATTTTCCAAGGAGCACGGGGCTGTCAAGATAGAGATGAGAGGATGGAGCCTGCAGGAGAGGCGACCATGCGAGGAGGCTTAGGTGCTATAAATAACGTTCCCATCCCAAAGATGGAGATACCAGTGTTTGAGGGAGTGAAGCCTCGTTGGTGGATAAGAAGGTGCGAACGTTTTTTCTATCACTATCAGGTGATGGAAGAAAACAAGGTCAACATGGCTGCTACATACTTGAACGATGCAGCAGATTCATGGTTTCAAAGCTGGAGTGCTAGACGTCAGGAATGGAGATAGCCGGAGTTTGTTGAGGAATTCTGTGCCAGGTTCGGGGAAAGCAGCTTGACGGATGTGGTGGAGCAGTTTAATAAGCTGAGACAAGATGGGACAATGGAGGAGTACCAGGCCCGATTTGAGGAGCTGAAATCGAGGTTAGGACACGTCCACCCAATGCTAGACGAGCAGTACTTTGTGTCCAACTTCCTTAGTGGACTGCATGATGAGCTGCGACCCATGGTGAAAATGCTACAACCCACGACAGTCAGACAAGCGGCTGAGAAGGCTCGCCTGCATGAGTTGTCCCTGGAGGCCTTCGCTCGAAAGCATAGACTCGTACAAAAAGGGTCTGGAGTGGGGTGGCAAGGGCCGGCAGGGGGGAGTCAGAAGGTTGGCAATTCCCAAATGCCAAAGGGAAGCTATCCACCAAAGGCCCCGATTGCAGCTAGTCCCCTACAGTCCCTTACATGGGATCAGAAAAGACAAATGGGCTTGTGTTTTAAGTGTGGGGGGAAATATACAGTGGGGCACCAGTGCAAGAGAGCACTAATGCAAATGGAAGGGGACGATGACGAAGGGGGAGATGACATGCCCGAAGAGGACACCGAAAAACAAATGGAAGAAGAGGAGGAAGGAGGACAAATTTCACTTCACGCCTTGGAGGGCCACCCTTCGGAGAAAACGATCAAAATCAGAGGTAATGTTGGGAAAAGGAAGCTTCTGATATTAATAGATAGTGGGAGCTCGCATAGTTTCTTGGACGAAAGCACAACCAAGGAACTACTATGCGTCCTCCAACCCACCGCTCCCCTCTATGTCATGGTTGCTAATGGTCACAAGATGATCAGCTAATACAAGTGCCCAGGGTTTACATGGAAGATGCAAAGGCATGAATTTTCGGTAGAACTAAGGATTTTACAACTAGGTGGATGTCAAGTAGTTTTGGGAGTAGATTGAATGAAGACAGTCAGCCCTCTCATATTTGACTTCAACATGCTAAAGGTGACTTTTGATAAAGGAGGGCAAAGGGTAACCTTAACAGGGAGCGGGGATGGAGGAGAGTGCCGGGCAATCTCAGGCAGCCATCTGCAGAAGCTCATGGAGCAGGACGAAGGGACCATTACATAGCTCCATTCGATCTATGCCATTGAGGTGTGCGAAGGAAGGTCGACAGAGTACACAATGGGCAGTCCGTGGTTCAAATTACAGGCATCAGCCAACACCCCGAGCGAGGTACCATTTACTGATTCTTTACATTCTCTATTGGTTGAATTTGAGGAACTATTCTTGGAACCCACCTCCTTACCTCCGAACCGATTTCTAGAACATACTATCCATCTTAAGCCAAACACCGAACCTATCAATGTCCGCTCCTACCGTTATTCCCCATTTCAGAAGGCTGAGATTGAACGTCTAGTAAAAGAAATGCTATCCAAACAGGTCATTCGGCCGAGCCAGAGCCCATTTGCCTCCCTTGTACTCCTGGTAAAAAAAAAAAATGGTAGTTGGAGGTTTTGTGTTGACTATAGACAACTAAACACCTACACCATCAAAAACAAGTTCCCCATCCCTATCATAGACGACCTACTTGACGAATTATCAGGAGCTACAATTTTTTCAAAGCTAGACCTCAGATCTGGTTATCATCAGATCCGAATGAAAGCCTTGGACATCCCCAAAACCACCTTCCGCACGCACCAAGGGCTCTATGAGTTCCTAGTAATGCCATTCGGCCTAACCAATGCCCCCGCAACATTTCAAGCCCTCATGAATCACATTTTCTGCCCATATCTCAGAAAATTTATCCTTGTTTTCTTCGATGATATTTTAGTTTATGGGCTTTAGTTTACAGCCCAAACATGGAACAACATCTAACCCACCTCAAAACCACATTTCAAGTCCTCAAATCTAACCAATTGTTTGTCAAAAAGTCTAAATGTACCTTCACAGAGAAAAAGGTGGAATACCTTGGGCACATAATCACTAGAGAGGGCGTGCTTACTGATCCCAAAAAAATTACTACCATGGTGGAGTGGCCTACCCCTAAGACTGTGTAGGAGCTGCGGGGTTTTTTAGGGCTAACTGGCTATTACAGAAAGTTCATTAAGAGGTATGGGATAATTAGCAACCCCTCTGACCGAACTGCTCAAGAAGAATGGGTTTGTATGGGGAGAGGAGGCAACAGCCGCCTTCACTTCTTTAAAGGAGGCTATGACACAAGCTCCCATTTTAGCTCTACCAAACTTTTCCAAGCCTTTCATATTGGAAACAGATGCATGTGACACGGGCGTGGGAGCAGTGTTGGCACAGGACGGCAAGCCGATAGCTTTCCTTAGCCAGGCTTTAACTCCCAAACACTTGGGACTAAGCATCTATGATAAGGAATTACTAGCGATGCTAATGGCAGTGGACAAATGGAGATGTTATTTGGAGGGAAATTCATTTATTATCAAGACCGACCATGAAAGCCTCAAGTTCTCAGGAGAACAAAGGTTACACACGTAGTTACAAAGAAAAGGGGTCACCAAGCTGTTAGGGCTAGATTATAGCATCCAGTACCACAAGGTCAAAGAAAATACAGTGGCTGATGCACTGTCCAGAAGGGAAGAAAATGGGGAATGCCAGGCGGTCTCTATACTTGTTCCCAATTGGATCAAAGAGGTGTCATGCAGCTATGAAGGGACACCCTGGGCTCAAGAACTCATGACCAGTCTCGCCATAGATGGGGGTGAACAGAAGAGGTACACGTTGAAGGCGGGGCTATTGAGGTATCGAGGACGGATGGTGATTGGGGAAGACCCTGAACTACGAACCCAAATCTTACAAGCCCTGCATGCATCCCCCATGGGAGGACACTCCGGCCTCAATATAACCTACAACAAGGTGAAACAGTTATTCTATTGGCCGGGAATGAAGAAG
The DNA here is from genome assembly GCF_014633365.1 of Diospyros lotus. Classification (NCBI taxonomy): domain Eukaryota; kingdom Viridiplantae; phylum Streptophyta; class Magnoliopsida; order Ericales; family Ebenaceae; genus Diospyros; species Diospyros lotus. Next base: position 33,885,842 of record NC_068345.1, read on the forward strand.
GAAGTGGCAGCCTATGTTCTAGCATGCTCAATCTGCCAAAAATGCAAACACGAGCAAGTTCCCTACCCTGGTTTACTTCAACCATTAGAGATACCAGACCAAGCATAGCAGAGAATTTCCATGGATTTTGGAAGGATTACCCCGATCTGAAGGGAAGAGCACTATACTCGTAGTGCTGGATAGATTGACGAAATTTGGGTATTTCCTTAGCCTAGGTCACCCCTTTACAGCTTCTGAGGTGGCCCGGATACTACTAGATTCGGTGGTTAAGGTACATGGCCTGCCCTTGTCCATCACCTCCGACAGAGACAAGATATTTACAAGCAACTTTTGCAGGGAACTGTTCAAACAACTAGGAGTTGGCCTACATATGTCTACAGCCTACCACCCGAAGACGGATGGACAAACAGAAAGAGTAAATCAGTGCTTGGAAGCTTACCTACGGTGTGTGTGTTTCACCAGGCCGAAAAGTTGGAATCAATGGTTGCCCTTAGCTTAATGGTGCTACAACTCAAACTTCCACAGCTCACTCAAGCGATCGCCTTTCGAAGCACTCTTTGGGTACAAACTGCCACTCATTCTAGCAGTGATGCACTACTCCAATGTGGAAAGGGATGTGGATAGATACTTGAGGCAAAGACAGGAAGCCCTCCAGGTTATTAAACAAGAATTAATGATGGCACAAAATCGAATGAAGCAACTGGCAGACCGAAGGAGAACTAAAAGGAATTTTGAAGGAGGAGATTCTATCTACTTAAAGGTCAGGCGATTTCAGCAGCAGTCGTTCACAGGCAAGCGCCCTTCTAAGTTGGGACCTAAATACTTTGGCCCTTTCCAAATAACAGCTAAGGTTGGAAGCTCAGCGTATCGATTACAGCTACCAGACGGAGTAGGCATCCATCCGGTCTTCCATATATCGTTACTCAAGAAATCAGTAGGGTCACAGAAAGTGGTAAGTGTTGAACCACCCAACTTGGAGGAGGAGAACCTAGAGGAATCTGAACCTATGGCCATTATTGACAAGAGGGTCATCTACCAAGGGTCCTTACCCTTGATTCAAGTGCAGGTCCAGTGGAGCAACCGGCCCCCAGACGACACAACTTGGGAATACCTTCCGGAATTACTCAAACAGTTCCCTCGGGTGGCTAGACTTTTGTGATTTCTTGAGGACAAGAAATGTTTCTAAGAAGAGGGGAATTTGTCACGTAGCTAGCAAGGTAGAGGGGTAGAAGGGTCCATCCCATTTTGTAATTCAGTTGGATGAGCCTCGGCAGGGTAGTGGGCAAGCTGAGTCGCAGCATGCCTTCTAGAAGAATCCCCTAACAGCCTATAAAGCTGAGTGTACTAGAGCCATGCTCCCAATGATTAATGAGAATATTTTTCACTTTCTCTCTCTCCTTTCTGTTATCTCTCTCTCTTCCCTCACATTCTCTCCCTCCCCTTCTCTTCCTGATTCACTGGAATTCTCTCGAATTCCATTCCCAGCCTTGTCAGCCCCGGAAGTGCTGACACAGAAATAGAATGTAATACAGGGTATTACGTTAACCATAACTAAATAAACAAAAATAATATAAAATGAAAATAAATAAAGAATATGCTCCTACATCAATGTCCTTGGGTCGAAAATAAACCTGGCTCTGACAAGAAAACTTGGATGCATTGATCATAAAAGATAGGACCAACTTTTTACAATTCTTCTTTAAATATCCAAGTGCTTTCTATTGGAGGTTGGCCAACCATGTCCAGATCGTCCCAAGGAGGTGGGGTTGCCACCTTGCCAGCTACATCAGTCTTGCCTTGCTCAAAGACTACCTATTCATAAAGAAGCAAAAAATAGTTGAAATTTGAAATTGTGAATAGATCAAACCTGTTGTTCAACAAGACTTGCACCTTAGACAGGTAATAAGTAAATATCTTCCTCCTCATCTTCAGTATATTCATCATAAAAAAGTTCTCCAATGTCTTCTTCATCCTCAACTTCAGCTTCTAGCAAATTAAATCGACATTGAGGACAAGAATAAGAGGCATGGCCCAACTCATGACAACTGAAACATCAAAGGTGGATCGGGTTGTTGCCAGCACTCATTGAAGCTCTAAAACACAAGACTTCCTTCCCCTTTTTGCTGCAACTTGAACACCCAACAACTCTAGAGGTTGTCCTTCAAAAACTTCTGCTTGTTTGGTCCTTTCTTGAAGTAGTTTGTGGACTGTACAATCCTTGGACAGCAACAAACCTTGGGACTTGACACAGTAGTCCATCAACTCATCAAAAGATGCCTAACACCATAATGAGCTGCCTTCCTTTCAACCATTAAAGCATATTACCAAGCATCTTCAAGGTTAAACAAGCATACAACTCCCATCTCATCTCTTATAGATCAGTTCAAACTGGAAAAATAGCGTGTGGTTAGTTGTTCATTGGTTTCATTTAAACCCAACATGTATTGACAGATTACTAGACTCAGTTGTGTACTCCTCCACAGTCATCCCCTTTTACTTCACAAAATGAAATCTCTTACGCATCTCCCCTGCATAAACAACCAGCAAAAATTGCTTCCGTATCTTAGCCTTCAAGTGATGGCTTCCTTTGCCGAGCACACTGCCCTACAACTCTCTACCACCGTTGAAGGGCAGAGCCTTTCAATTTCAGTTTCAGAAAAAACACTTTCCTATTTTTGGGCATAGGCTTCCAGTATAAATAATTCTTACTCCTGTGTCCCAATCCAAATTGTCCTTGACATCCATCTTTCCATTGAAATCATCAACTTCTACTTTGATTCCACTACCAAACAAATCAAATGGGCATACCAGCTATCCTTTCAATCTACCTTGCACCTCAAATCTGCAACTCCAGCATCATGAAAGGGGTTTTCATCTTTTTATTATCAAGTTTTTCCCTGATACCATCTTTTGGCATGTCAAAAGGGTCATGGCCATCTTCTGAAATCTCCATATAGATTTCCTCACGTTCCTGCCAACACAAAACATGCACAACTCGCAACAAATCTTCAACATACACAACATTGCAGCCAATTCTGTTTCTTGGACTTGATTTCCCCTTCCACTCCAGGCCTCTAGTGCATCCATCCAACCATGGCTCTCAAGTGAAAACCCTAACACAACTATACATCATTTCACTCTAATACCACTGTGATGCCATGTGAAAGGAAGAATCAGCATAAAATGCAAAATTGGGCTAAAACAGCATAAGATCAAATCTGAAACAAAGATCAAAATTAGGGTTTAAAAACCCTCAAAAAGTTGAATTAGGGTGAAACACTACCTACAAAGAGTCTTAAAAGCCATTTATACTAGGTTACGGCAATAATAAATCCTAGCCATTGATCACAAAGGAATCCTCCTAATCTTTATCCACCCATCAATATTAAAAGTAACATGCTAGTCACATGCTATTCATTAAAGCCAGTATAATTACAAAAAAAAAAGTTTCCAAAACTTAATAAATCAAATAATATTCATAAGTAAACAAGTAAAAATAAAATAATGACTACCCTAATAAATAAAGAATACACTCCTGCATCACTCACACTCTGTTTCTTGTATACACACAAATCACTTTCCATTCAATGCATTCTCCAGTGCCATTGCCCAAAATCATCATACCTTCTTTCCTCCAAAGCAACACCACAGAGGTGACTGCATGTTGCAGCCACCACCTTCTGTTTGGCTGAAAACAATCTTTGAAATGCAGAGACCAGCATCAGGTTGCGGCTAGGATTCTATGCAACCCCAGGTCTACGGAAACCTTAGTGGGCTTGTCCTTTGGATCTGGAGTTGGGTTGTTTAAAAAACCTTACTTTTGTTAGGCTCATGTTTGTTTTTGCATACAAGTGGCACCCTATTGGTGCCTTTCATTCATACAACAACGGAAGCCTTAGTCCCACCAAGTGCGATGCCGATCATTCATGTATTCATTTGTTCCTATTCAAAGAAAAGAAAAATGAAAGGAAGAAGCAATGACCTCATTCTAGATTTACCTCCTTTGAGGTGTGAAGGTGCATTTCAAATTTTTGATAAGTAAAAGGCAAACTTTAAGTTTTTTTAATCTAGAGGAGAAAGATTTCAGAATGAATAAAAGCATTCAGTTATGTTGGTAACAATTTATTGATTTATACAAGGCATTAAGTATACATTGCAGACCTCTATCATGCTTTATTCTTCCCACCTACTAAATGAATTCATAAGACACCAGCTTTTCAAGAACAGGCAATGATAGAATCAAATCAGCTCCAAGCTACATGCAAGGGCCATCAAAAAATTCTGCATGGTTCTTTTGAAACCATTAGTATAAATATCTGAATATGACAAAAACAGAAACAAAGAAGGCATGTCCTACCCGGTCATATCCACCCAATTTGATGACAGCTCTCCACAGTCTAACACCAGGAAATAAAAACACACAAAAGTAGCAAAAAGATTAGGCCCAACCTAAAACAAGGTAGGAAATAATACAATCAAAGCCAGAAAATAACTTACTTGAGGCAGTTCAGCGGCTGCCCATAAAACCTAGGAGCTTTAAATTCTAAGGCCTTTTCTCTGTAAAAACTCTCCAGCTCCTTCATAAATGCTGCTTGCTCTTCTGGACTTCCACATTCATCATCCTCTTCCATCTGCAATCAAACTTGCGTTTAGAAACCCTTTGGATTGTCATACTACACTGACAACAACAATCACAGCCCTTAATCTCACTACACGGAGTCAACAACATGAATTCTAGCATCCAACCATCACAAACCTTTTGGATTGTGATAATGTTATTTAATTTTCTAATACCCAAATGTTCAAACTTCAAAACCTGTTCCTGCCTTATTCAAAAATACAATCTAATCTGGATGGGTTTCAGGCATACCTGTGAAACGCTCAACCAATTATTGGATGTATCTCTACTGTTATCTTCATTGTTATCTTCAGCTTTGACATTTGAAATGGTATTGGGAGTAACGGGTTCATGCTGACCCCCTGGACCAGTATCATGACCCACATCTTTATTTTCAGGCGACCCATTAAGACCTTCGCCAGCTTCAGTAACAGCAGCAGGGGTGGGCACGTCTGGCTCAGTAGGCAAGTTCAACAATCTTTCCTTCTTCTCACTCTGGTGAGATTCCGGTACAGGCGCTTCCTTGCCATCGTTAAGGTTTTGGTCCTCGGTAGAATTTTCATTAGGGTTTTGGTCGTCAGGCTCCTTGTCGGGAGTGTTCTTTTCCTCTGACCTTTCGTCAGGGGGGTTTTGGTTCTCTGCAACTGCCTCGGCAGGCAATTCTTCTTCTTCTTCTTGGCGATCAACATTCGCGTCAACGAGGTTGATCTCCGAGACCTGTCCGTCAGCGGCCGATTCCTGGCCCCGTTTTCCACTATCCTCCATCTCCACCTCGCTTAAATCAGTCAAACTCTAAAGTCTAAAGAAAAATATAATATTATATAGTACGTCTCAATACGGTTCTTCTTCGTGCGCAAACTTAAAATTCAAAAAGAGAAACGAAAGGATAAATTTGAAATTGGAGAAAACAACATGCACCGAAGGTGGGGCAGATCCTCTGATCATGCATCTCTCTTTTTTTCAGAGCAAACCGCCTTAAGTTTCAGTTAAAAACGAGATGCGAACGAATTACCCAAGAAATCAACAACTCGCAGCAACTTTTCAAATCAAGGGGGAAAAAACAAAACAAAATTCAAACAAAGAAGCCCACTCTTCTTTTACGAAACCATTTTCGGGTTTTTTATTCTCCAGGCAGACAGGTGGAGGGAGGGGAAATCAAAAACGCAAGAGAAACGCGCATTGTGAGTGGAACTTGCCTGTGTGGGAGGTTGTCGGGATGCAGCGGCCAGGGCTTGTGAAGAGAGAGGCAATGGGGAAGGATCTAGGGTTTGAGTTTCAGAGTGGAGGGGAGACGGGAGGGAGTGAAAGCACAATACGGTTGGGGTGTAGATAGAGAGGGGAGGGAGAGAGAGAGAGAGAGAAAATCGGGGGATTGATTTATAATATGTATGTATGGGGTGCGCTACATAGAAAATAACATTTATAGAAAGGGCGGAAGTAAGTACAGACAGGTGGGCTGGTTTTATACGCCGGAGCCGCTGGATTTGGCATGGACACGCCGGAAACGGAAGCTTGCTCGCACCCGAACACCAACCGGCCGGCCCTCCCCTCTTCTCTCCTCTTCTTCTGCGGTTTCTTGGTTCCACTTTTGGCCCTTCGGCTCCACTTCACGATTAAACGAAAACATCTCGATCACATATGGCCCCTCTCAAATGCCCAATCTACCCTTCCTGATACTGCAATACCACGTGACCATCAATAGACAGTGCGGAGGAGATAAAGATAAAATTGCGACCATCTTGCGTTAATTGAGTTATTTATGAAACTAGACGTTATTTCACGTTATGCGCAGATTTTTTTATAATTAGAGAATAGTGATATTTAAGTTATATATTTTTTATAAATATTATTAGTATTAATTTTTAATTTTTTTGAAATAAATTTTTGCTTCAAATATATTATAGATTTTGTTAATTTTGTACTGAAATATCTTATGTTATTTTATTCTTGTTTGATTTTACGATATATATTTTTTTAAATTTTAATATCCACTTAAGGTCAATTATAACCTTAATTTTATATTTAAAAAATAATAATTCAAGAAACCGTCATATATTTATACATTTGAATCAGTATAAATAATATAATTGTTGTAATATCTAGCATATTTATAAATTGTCACAGTCAAGGCATTACTCCTATTATTATATCTAACATCCTAACCACACATAAATTTTTTACAATAAAAGTTTAAGTAATAAAAATACTTAACAAAACTTGCAATTTAAACTGAATTTGTAGTCGTGGGTCATTAAATTATAAAATATTTCTCATAAAATTATAATACTTTTATCGTATATAATATTTAATTCGAGTAGATTAATTCTCTCCTTTTGTTTTTATTTTTGTTTTGTTGTTCATCTTCATCTTTAGTGTCCTAATCCAGGTCCACTTTGTTCTTCATTTTTTGTTATGAAATATTTGAAATTTTCAAATAACCTATATTTTTTTTAATTCAAAATTTTGCAAATATCATTTTTGATTAAGAAAATTTAGTTTAATAAATAAAAAAAATTATCTCTAACCCTTCAAGTTGTTGAAGCTCAAATTCCTTTATTTTATTTGACCATCATAAGTTTTTTTATAAAATCTTGAGGAAAACATATTGATATATTTTTTATTTGTTAGAAGTTGTAGTTTGATTATTGTTTTTCATCTAGTTTGTAAATTTTTAAGATAGTGGAAGTTACTGTAATAGTAATAAACATTTATGAATATAAAGTGTTATTTTGACGTGTAAAGTTCAGGTAGAATAAAAAATTATTAGGCTTAATAATATTAGATAGATTTAATGTATGCATCTAACTACATTCAAATAATATACATATAGTTAATTAATAAAATATTAATGATCAAATTACAAATAATTTAAAATTTAAAAAATATATAAATCACCACTAAATTAAAAAATAATAATATTAATTCATGAAAATTCTAAAATATTCATTTATTACTATAAAATTAGAAAAATTGAATGTTTATCAAATAAGATGTTAGATTCAACCTTGCCTATGTTGGGTAACTCTTATGTTACCCGATACAGGTAAAATAAAAGGCAGGGAGTATAGGCTCTACGGGGGGTATGGGACCCACACACCCACCATTTACATTTTGCATCAAGCAATATAACAAGATCCTATATATGAATTATTTTAAAATTAAAAATAAAATATAATAAATATATCATAAAATAATAATTAATATTACCTGTAATAATTATACTAATTGCTCGTGTATTACTGCATTTGATGATAGTTAGGCTAACTCTAACCACGCTTAATATTCTGCTCCCTATTACATTATAAATAATTTATTATTTATTTTAACTTTGTCTCGAAAATTATAATTGCTTCGACCGTACTCTCTATTTGACTCCTTGTTTTATTTATTTATTAGTAAATTTTAATTTTATTTATTTTATCTTACCTATAATTTTCACTATTATAAAATTTTATTATTTATTTTGAAATTTAATAATAAATATTAATGTATTAAATTTTAACAATATTTAATATATTTTTAAATCAATTTACTAATATTTTTTAAATAAAATTATTTAACAAAATAATCAAAGGCACACATACACAAAATCAATAATCAAATACACAAAATAATTAAATGCACACATATACAAAATTAATAATTAAATACACAAATTAATAACCAAATACACAAATATATAATACCATTCATCCAATACACAAATAGATAAAAAAACTCCCCAAAATCAAAAATTCAAACCCAATAGTATTGTTCTCGTCGTCGTCACTGGATAAGACAACAAGCTGCTTGTCGTTGCCGTTGCCGTATCCGGTGGTCATCGAGTCGCCTAGTCTACTGCTTATTGTTGTCACATTAGCGTATGTTATGACGTGTCTACTGGTTGTCTTCTCCAACTGATTTCATCTTCCAAACGACTGATTGGACATTCAATGTTGAGATAACAAGTCTCTTCTTGCATTAAAATTGTCGTTGTGAGCAAAGATAGTGAAGATGGCTTGGCTTAAATCGATCACCAAATATGCACAAGGGGATTGGGGTTTGCCAAAAGTTTGGCGAGCCAATTTGGCAATAGTGAGCAGCATTTGAGATGGGCAAATCTTGTTGGCTAGCTATTTATTTGGCTTAGTTAGCAGTTTGGCGATGCTTGTCTTAGCAAACAATATAATTTTTTTTTTTTGTTTTGAAGTTTTATTTAAATTTATAGAATTTTTTTCTTTATCTTACAAATTTATAATCACCAACGTTATCATTAAAATAAATTACACGCTACTGTTTTTTAAAATAAATTACACCAATTATTCTTATATTTTTAAAAATAATATAAATCTCAGTATAACAAACTCTAAGAAGTAATTATTTTACCCTTGTATTTAAATTACTTATTTTCTCTTTCTCCTATCTATTTTTTTCTCTTATCTCTCTTTCTCTCTTTATCTCATGCACAGAAAAATGCCAATGGTCTAACAATGATCGATATATTTACTATCTCTTTCTTTTCGTTCCTTTTTTTTTTCTTTATTTTTCCTCTTCTCTTTGTGTTGTTCATAGAATAAAACCTATTAGGTTTCCAATAGTTGATTGATTGTTGGTCATAAAGCATAAAATTGATGCACCAATAAATTTTATCTCTTTATCTAAGTTGTTTTATTGTCAAAAATCCTATCATTTTTAGCCACTGATGAGGTTTCTAAATGGTTTCACTACAAAACTCACTTTTCAACAATGGAGTTTTTATTAACCCCAACTCAAACAAAAAACCTAGAATTATAATTTTGACAAATCGATATTTACGTGCTTAATTTGGATTCAAAAAACCCACAATATTTTCTCTTTCTTTCTCTCTCATGTTCTTTTTGTCATAGAATCTACTAGGCTCCAATGTAATTTGTTTTAATTGTTCAAGTTTTTTTTATTTTAGAAAATATAGTATAAAGTCAAAGGGCATTTTATAAATTTTAATAAAATCAATTGCCATTACTTAGGGAAATTCTATTCGCAGCCCGTGTTTTTACTCTTCACAACCCGCAATGCATCAAATTTCACACTAATTTTAAAATCTCTATTTTACCCATCCCACATCCCACAATCACTTTCTTCTCCGACCCCAGCCTCCGCCTCGCCTATCTCTTCCACTAACCCACACACACAAACACATACATATATAATTTTATATACACACATGTTGCTGGATACACAAACACACACACATACATATATATATATATACACACACATGCTGTTGGGTCGGCCGCCATGGCCGACCCCCCTCCCCCCACACACGCACTCTCTCTCTCACACACAAACACATACATATATATATATACACACACACACATGCGGCCACCATGGCTGACCCCCCTTCCCTCCCCCCCACACACTCTCTCTCTCCCTCTCCCCACACACAAAAACTATGGTCGCGGCCATGGCAATAGTCGAGGAACCCAGCGTTCCCCGATTGGTCCGAGCAGGGGAACAATGGGTTCCCCGATTGCTAGCAGTCGAGGAACCCGTCGTTCCCCGACTGGCCCGAGCCGGGGAACGATGGGTTCCCCGACTGCTGGTAGTCGGGGAAAGCTCATTTCCCCGACTGCTAGCAGTTCCCCGACTGCCAGTAGTCGGGGGCTTTTTTTTATTTTTTATTTTTATTAAATTTTTTTATTATAATAAAATAAAATTAAAAAATAATACAAATAAATAATTTTAAATATCTGTATTTTAAGTATTTATAATTTAACTAATTTTAAATTATTGTAATTAAGTGTTGAATTTTTAATACCTAAAAAAAATTTAAAATTAGGTCATTTATCTTATTGAATTACTTAGATACACATATCTAAAAATCTTATCATCATTTAAAATAATTTTTTTTAAAATATATGTAACTTTACCTAATTCAATATGATAAATTAATTAATTTTAATTTTTTTAATAAAAAATTTAACCTCTCTAAAATTCATCTTAGGTGTTGAATTTTTTATACTTAAAAAAATTAAAATTAATTAATTTATCTTATTGAATTAGGTAAAGATACATATATTTAAAAAAATTTATTTTAAATGATGGTAGGATTTTTAGATATATGTATCTTTAAGTAATTTAATAAGATAAATTAAATAATTTTAATTTTTTTTAAGTATTAAAAATTCAATAGGATGATTTAAAATTTAAAATTACCTAAATTATAATTACTTAAAATGTAGATATTTAAAATTTATTTATTTGTATTATTTTTTAATTTTATTTTATTATAATAAAAAATTAATAAAAATAAAAATTTTAATAAAAATAAAAAAACGGCCCAACTGCTGGCAGTTGGGGAACCCATCGTTCCCCTGCTCAGACTAATCGGGGAACGCTGGGTTCCCCGACTATTGCCATGGCCATGACCATGGTTTTCGTGTGTGTGGGGGGGGGGGGGGGAGAGAGAGAGAGAGAGTGTGTGTGGGGGGGGGGGAAGGGGGGTCAGCCGCCATGGCCGACCCAGCAGTTAGGTCGGCCATGGTGGCCGCATGTGTGTGTGTGTATATATATATATATATATGTATGTGTTTGTGTGTCTGTGTGAGAGAGAGAGAGTGCGTGTGGGGGGAGGGGGGTCGGCCATGGCGGCTGACCCAGCAACATGTGTGTGTATATATATATGTATGTGTGTGTGTTTGTGTATCCAGCAACATGTGTGTATATAAAATTATATATGTACGTGTGTTGTGTGTTTGGGGTAGAGAAAGAGAGAGGCGAGGCGGAGGCTGGCAGTCGGATAAGAAAGTGACTGTGGGATGTGAGAGGAGTAAAATAGAGATTTTAAAATTGGTGTGAAATTTGATGCACTGCGGATTGTGAAGAGTAAAAACACGGGCTGCCAATAGAATTTTCCCATTACTTAACTACAAATGGGGTATGTGTTGCATGGAGTTAATCTAATGGGAAGTCAATGACATTTCTAAAAACATAAGGGTGATCAATACAATTTAGTCAAAATTTTTTAGCTAATATGTTAAATTTACCCCTCCCATTACAAAATTGGGAAAATTGACTATTATACTCATTTTATTTTTTTGACCTCTCTTGTTTTTTCTCTTATTTATTTCTCTAATATTTATTTTTATAAAATAATACAAAAATAATGGTGGTTTACCCAAAAAATTTAATCACAGGGTTCATTAAACACAAGCAATTTGGAATTGAATCCATCTAAATTGTTGGTGTAATATCTCAAATTTTTATACAGAATAAAATGAAAAATTGGGATTATTATTCCAAATAAACAAAAATGAGCTTAATATCAAATTTGAATTGATTTGAGGGTATTTTGATAATTTCTAAGAGGTTTCATTTAATGTAAGGAAAATTTTATAGGTCATGCTATTTGTACATTATTTATGTACATTTTGGGCTACACAAATGACATAAATATCCCTTGCATCTCATCACCTCGCCTCACCGTCTCACCATCTTGGGTGAGGGATATTTTAGTCATACGCCTCACCACCTCACCTCACCAGCATGGGTGAGAAGCATTTTAGATATTAATACATCATTATGTAACTCAATGTGTACACAATGATGTACCAATAGCATTTTTCAAATTCTATTCGCAGCCACTAAAAACTCATTTTTTCACTTTTTACCTTTTGCGCTAAATTAACAATTTTTTGCAGCCAAAGTTTTTCAAAAATACCTTCTTCTATCACCATCGCACATAGCCATAGCCATCAACACACAGTCATCCCTGAACATATTCTCAAACCCCAACAACTCGAATCGTCGGTTGGTGTTTGTCGATCAGCTGTGTGAGTGTAGGTGTAGGTGTAGGTCTCCTCTACAAAATCAGAGGTGGCATCACGACGGACATTATCACAGTAAATACATATATAAACACACAAAGACACTGCTGAGCATGACGATTATATCCGTCGATGGTGCCCCATTCATGGCCCCCCTAACCCTGGGGTTCGGGACGCCTTGAAGGTTCCTGAACTCTGGGGTTCAAGCCTCCTTAATGGCCTCTGAACCCCAGGGTTTGGAGGCAATTGAAGGGCCCCAAACCCAAGGGTTTGAGGGCCATTATGACACCCCGAACCTTGGGGTTCGAGGTGCTTTAAGGCACTCGAAACCCCAGGGTTCGAGGCGCTTTTTTGGAGATGGGGATGAAGGCTGTTTTCGTTGGCGAGTATGGCCGTAGTCAATTATGTGTGTGTGTGTCTGTGTGTATATATATGTATGTATATGTGTGTGTCTGTATATATATGTGTGTGCGCGCGCATGTATATATGTCTTTGTATATGTATATATGTATGTGTTTGATTATGTATTTTCATCCATTTTTTTTTTTTTGTCTTTGCCCCATCATGAATGGGTAGTTGTGTATGATGGCTGACAACCAATTTATTGACAGAGAAAGTGGCTGAAATAAGGGTAAAAATGAATTTTCAAATAAGGGTATTTCATATATATTAAAAAAGATGGCTGCGAATAAAATTTTCTTTAATGTAAATATCCAAAGTATAGGGTATTATTGTAATATTTTAAAGATTGTTGGGATTTTTGTGTAATTCTTAAAAATTTTCAAGGTTTAAATGAAAGCTTAAATTGCAGTTAGTATAACTATAATTTACAAAAGTTATAAGTGGAATATATCAAAAGCATAGGGACAAAATAAAGGGGTTGAACTAGAAATTACCAAACTTAAGGGGCAAAGTGCATTTGAAAAATTTGCAACTTGTTAGCCACCTTGCGTTGCCACCGATACTGGCCAAATCCTGCGAATTCGACCTATGGATGATGAAGAAAAGGATGAATGGCTAGGATCTAAAGATTTAGGCAGGAAAGAATTGCTATACAAAGATAATGTTTAGCCAAGAAAAATCAACCATAATTTGATCAATTTTAAGAGGATTTGATAAGAGTTTTGTTTTGAGTTCAAGAGGTTTGGATTGGGATAAAATGGAGAGAAAATAACATGTTTAGAGGGGTTTTTGAAGTTTGTTAAAAAATTGAATATTGTTGAAAAAACTAGTTTGGCAAGAAAAAAAAAAAAAAGGACTGAAACAATGGCTTTTCAACTAGAAATGAAAAGAAAAGAGAAAAAAAAAAAGAGAAAAATATAAAAAAAAAAAAAAGCAAAAAAGATTGTTGTTCTTAGTCACCGTCGATGAACAATTGGTTGAAGGTACGGGGTGTTGAGCGCGTGCAAAACACGTGCCAAAAGCCAAGCATATAACTTGCATATTTAAAAAAAAAAAAGAAAAAAGAAATATAAATGAAAATAAATAAAATTATAAAATTTTGAAAAATGAAAATTTTATATCCAACACCACTTAGTTAACACCAAGAATATGACCACCAAGTTACCAAAAAGCCCAACCTCCAAATCTGTCCACTCACCTCAAAAGAATCGAAAACTCTATATAAAGTAGAATCCACATAGGAATAACAAAAATCACCAAGATAAATGGGTCGAAGAACACATTATCAACCTTCTAAGCAGGGTCGGCCCAAGGCCTAGGGCCCCCCAAAATTCCCCCCCTCCCAACAACAGAGAACAAAACACCCTTAAAAAAATTGGGCTTCCAAAAAAATACACCCCTCTCTTACCCCCCCCCAAAAAAAAAAAATTGGGGGGCCCCAAAAAATACACCAGGCCATCCTCCCCTAAAAAAAATTTAATATTGCCTAGGGCCCCACTGGACCTTGGGCCGGCCATGCTTCTAAGAGAGACCAAGAATTGGTTAAATAGGCGAAGCAAGACGCTGCATCAGATAAGCCAAAATATCAAAAGAAGATCCAAGATATGCGACACAAAGCAACAAAGTGACGGCACACACAATTGTGCAAAGATGAACATGGGGAGATCAACGCCAAGTTTGCTAAAGAGAAAGACTCCCAAAGATCATATATATATATATATATATATATGTGGACAGCTAGGGCAAACAAAAGGGTGGGCTATACTCCCCTTACTTGAGCAAATGAGCTTAACCTATTTCTCCTCCAAAGTAAGGCTTATTGGGCTTAGAGCAAATCCAATGTTGAACACCAAATTTAGTGCCAATTTGATATCCAACGGTGGTTTACACCAAATTTTTTAATACCAAATTAGTGTTATCTCCAATGTGTAACACCAAATTGGTGTAAAAGAGAATCTTTAAGAAATATTCTATAAATAAATATTAGTTAATTTATTTAACTTAGTATAATATAATTAAAAATAATTAGTCACATTTTATAAAAAAATTAAAAATTACAACTCCCACTAATTTTTTAAAATTTTTTCAAAATATGTTATTCTAATTAACTTTTTTACTTAATTTTTAATTAATTATTTTCGCCTAACTTTTATCAAACTAATTGTTTATCTACCTAATTATTTATCCATCTCATTTTTCAACTAATATTTTAAATCAAAGAAACTATTTTTCCCATAATTTTTTTTTCACTTAATATTTCAACTAATTTTCTTATCTTCTTTTATCCACATATTTTTTTCAATAAATAATTATTAAAATAAAAAATTCATATACATAAACAAAAATAGTTCATTTTATATTAATATGGTATTTATAAAATATATTAAATATTCAATATTATACTCATTTTATAGATCTTAATAAAATATTTCCATTTGTATATATTTTTTATAATAATTTAATTTATATTTTTAATTATTAATCAAAATATACAAATATAATAAAAGTGATAAAAGATATAAAGGGAATAAGTTGTTTTGAAGTTATACAAAGATATATACAAATGTTCTTTGGAGAGGTTCTTGCGCCAATAAATAGTGTTGAACTTAATTATTATTTCAATCAAAGGTCAAAACATATAATGTTTAGATCTACCCAAAAAATCGTTACCGTCTTGGACTTTATTAGAAAACATAAACCCAACAATGACATTTCATTTAATAAAAATTATGTTATCAATATTAAATCATAAAAAAAAATCAATAATTAATCTAAAGTCCCTTCTAGGTGGTATTGTTTGTGACCTGTTTTAGTTATTCCTGTTATAGGATAATCAAGGGCTAGACATTTTGGTATATGTAAATATAATTGATCATGTCTTTTTCAACACATATGATGTGTAAGTAACAATTTTCAATATCACAGATGTAACTGATTTTATATCTTTTTCAACATTTGTAGTGTGTAAACAACAGTTTTCACTAGGTGAGAGTTGCTATCTTAGTTACAGTTCCACCTGTGACAAATACACAAGTATAATAATTACCCCATATTTTCATCATTTTCTCTATCTAATTTTTGTATTAATTGTTGAAAATATGTTTCCTTTTGCTTTTTTTTTTTTTTTTTGGGCCCTTGAGTATCTCCTCTTGCTTCCGTGACATGGAACCAAATTTTGAATTGCGCCATCCTTTTTTTAAGTCTCAGGTGCATTTATTAAACACATTACGATTTTATTAAAGTTATCTGTGTTGGTGTTATCTGTTATTTTGTCAAATATTTCTTAACAAGTATCTCATTCTCGTTATAGGAGCAGCCCCCCTTATGTGGTTAGTGGGGGGCTTGATTTACTGGTTATTTTATTTGCTTTGCGGATGTTCCACGTGACTTAAATGACAATTTGGTTGAACAACAACATAATATAAGATTATTTTGAATAGATAAATTTCAAATAATGTCATTTAGAATTTCAAATTCCGAAAAGCTAATAATGATAAGGATTTAGTGAGCTTAAACTAAGCACATATACACAAAAGCAAGAGCAGCCAGACAGCAAGTGAATCGCCTGCAATTGTGCATGCAACAGAGCAGAACAAATAGTTGCGTTGCCGCAAGCCATAACCATAACAAATTGAAATTAAAGATGCTAGGGGTTTAGCAATTCAGAGTTAAACATGTTAGACATGGAAGATTTTAAAAATGCTCGAGGGAAGCAAACTGCATCTTTGACTACATCATAACCCTCTGTCACAGCCATATTCCTAAAACAATAAAATGCTCCGAGTTCTCCCAGTTCCTCTCAGAGACCCTTCTTGTCAAGATCATCAAAGTAAGGGTGTTCCATGGCTTTCTTTGCGGAAATTCTCTTTGAGGGTTCATACACCAGCATCTTCTGCAGAAGCAAAACATTTGTCGAGTGTCAGAAGGCATGGACGCATTAATGCCCTTATAGAACTCATTGAGGATAGAATTGAACTTACATATAGCAGATCTAGGCCATCCTCATCCAAATTTGGGACAGCAGACGACAATTTTTGAGGCTTCCACTGGGGATACTCATGCCAGTTCATGAGCTTGCTTACCCCTGGCCACATTTCCTCATTTGGCGTCCCCAGCAATCTGAATGAAGAATCACAACTCCCATCAGAGACACAGATAGCAACAAAGAAATATAAGAAAGGCACAGTTGGGACAGGTGTAATCTTTATTCTGAACCTGAAAATGTGCAGGAGCTGCTGCAGTTCAGAATCTCCGGGAAAGAGTGCTTGCTTGGTGATTAGTTCAGCTAAGAAGAAGAATCAGTTTGGTAAAGCTAGAAGATTACACAAATAAATCCTCACCCAATATACTACAAATTTGGACTTGACTCCGAGAAACAAACCATACCGAATATGCAGCCAACAGACCACATGTCTACTGCTGTTGAGTAATGTGTGGCTCCCAAAAGAACCTCAGGGGCTCTATACCACAGCGTTAATATCTGCAAAAATGAAACACTAGTTATGAAACTGCTCGGGAAGCAACGGCATAAGGGGAAGAGCATTCAGATAAGCACAGATACCTCATGAGTGTACTTCTTGATTGGTAGAGTAAATGCTCGAGCCAATCCAAGATCTGCTATTTTGAGCATCGTTGTCTTTCGGTCCATCAGAAGGTTGTGAGGCTTCAGGTCCCTAGATTAAAAATAGAGAGATGGTGAAGGTGAGAGTGCAGGGAGAGCTTAAGATCTGAAGTCCGTGTATGGGTGGGTATGCTAGAGGCATCTTAATTGAAGATGATTGAATCTATATTATCTTATATTAGCTTTATTTCAAATGTAAATCTTTTATCATCATCCTTTTTGTATTGGCGAGCCTATACAAAGGCATCTCTGTACATTGAAGAAATCACTACAGCAAGATACAAGTTTTTATACAAAAATTGTTCCACTGTCATCTTAGACAGCTTCAAGACATACCGATATCACAGAAATATCTGCTTGCACAAGAAATATGTCTTAAGAGGGTATGCTAAGTATTAAGTCATGAAACTCGATTACCTGTGCAACACACCATGGCCATGGCAGAAAGCAACGCCTTTGCACAGTTGGTACATCAAACTCTGCGTTAAAAAACAGCATAGTATTTCTGATGAACAGAAGGAATAACAGAGGCATGCGAAGAACTGCAATAACAATTACTAGAGCCTAAATGGATATTTGCAGCAAAAAGAAATGAAATCCCACACGTAAAAACCATACCTTGACAGTTTTGGCGGGGATGTACTCTCCAGCTTGACGGAAGGTTCTGATGAATTTCTTCAAGTCAGTGTCCATGTACTCAAACACTAGGTAAAGAATCGTCTTCCCTTCTTTGTTTTGGCCTTGTTTGACATCAATCAATCTGTGGATTTACCAAAGCGGGGACAAACAATTTAACATGTCATTTCCACTAGCTAGAATATGCTAGATGTACAACGGACGAATCCAGAATTTCAGAGAACAGAACGCAAAACCTATACCTGAAACCCTAATGTTAGAAAGGAATGGCGCTACAAGAACAATACTGGACTATCTTCTCGACTAAAAGGATTTGTGCTTTTCAGAGGTAAACAAATTCAAGGAAAAAGCCGAATGCCACATAAGGAAGAACGAATGCTCAAGCAAACAAAACTGCTTGTAGCACTGGTAACTATTTACAGGATTGAATCTTTAGAGGATTCATGACCAGATTCAAAACCTAAAAGCGTTCAAGAAGAGATTAAAGAAAAAAGAAAAGCATCAAGGAAATCTAAAAAACCTAGCCCTAGACAGAGCAAAAACAAGTGAAGGAGATTCTGAGAGTAGGCATTTCAATTTTCAAGTAAACAAACAAGAACCATGAACAGATCAAGAAATAAGATTGAAGGAAGCAGGTACCTGACGATATGGGGATCCCTGGAAAGCATTCTCAGAAGAGAGATCTCGCGGAGAGTGGTGGGGGGGACTCCTTCGTCGTCCTCGGGGAGTCTCGTCTTCTTCAAGGCCACGATCTTCCCCGTTGCCCTCTCTCTTGCCCTGTACACCTTTCCATACGTTCCTTCTCCCACTTTCTCCAGCTTCTCAAAAGCCTCCATCGCCGACGATTTCTCCATTCTCTCTCTCTCTCTCTCTCTCTCTCTCTCGCTCTCTCTCAGAGTTCGAATTCCGACGACGGGGCACTACGGTCTGATGGCCGCTTATATAACGGGTAGGGCGGACATCTTTGCCTAACGGCAACATTTTTGAAATTTTGCTTCCGGTAGTTCCGAATTTGCCCCTGAAATTGTGTAGATATTACTGAGGAGCGCGTTGGCCTTTAAACGAAACGCAGTACCGCGGAGCGCAGAAACCAATTGGAAAGTAGTACATTTGGTTTGGAAATAAAAACTTCTTTAAAATCAGAGAATACTTCTTTTAACTCAACAAAAAATCTTTCATTTTAAAAATCATCATTCATAACTCCAATGTGAAGAAATGATCCATAAAACTTGTTGTTCATTTCGTTATATTTTTTTGTTTTAATTAGTTATTTTCTATTGTAATTGATAAGTTAGATAATTACTAATAAAAGCGGACTCGAGAGAAGTTGGATTGGACTTCAGCCCATGCCAATCTCAATCGTCTAGACATTAATGTATATAAGAAAAACGACACCCGTGCCAATCTCAGCCCTCTACCCACTCTAGACAACCCAATATCCACATGCTCCTTAAATTTGTCCCTGATTATTAATTCGTTACTTAACTAAATTTAAGAGTAACTTTGCTACCTACTATCCACAATTAATAAGTGTAACTAGCCAAGGTAGCACCGTTGCAACATTGCTTTTGAATTTTGAAAGATTTTCAAGCAAGCTTTTGTTTAGGAATTAAACACCAAAATTTTACATATGAAGAATTAGTTACAAAGAAAGAATAATTTGAGCATAAGTGATTATAATATATAAATTAAGTCTATCTGTGATAGTTTAATGGCCGTTGGTTATCAAGTTAATAAATATGATTAGATCTGATTTCTGTTAAATGGATTAGGATTTGAATATCATCTAGTGGTTCCTCTAATATCTCATCTCGTCAAAACTTTAATTTTGAATGAAGCACAATCTATGTTAATAATCTTATTACCCAATTAGATATGTCGTCTAGAGTTATCGTAAATTTTGTACAAAATCTTTCCTCCAATTGAGGAGGTAATAAAGGAAAGTGTTCTTATTTCTCTACTAATACAGAAGGTAAAAGTAATAGTTTTGGCAAAAACTATGGTTGAGGTAAAGGAGGTAAATTGTTTTGTCAGGCACATTCAAAACTTGGATATTATGCCTTGCAATATTATTTTAGGTTTTGATAAAAATTGACATCATCTTTCTTCATCTTCATCAAATTTAGTTGGTTTTTCAAGAGATAATATTCAAGAGAGGTGAAGGTTCCTCTTTCTTTAGAGATAATCTATTTTCTAATGATACAGGATTTAGTGATTCACAAATATATATTTTTTTTATTTTGCCTCTCTTAGAGATGATTCATGATCCACCTTGGTACATAAAAAATCGAGTTACCCATCACATTATTCCATATATAAACAAGTTGGTATATCTTATTTTACACTTATTCACTTGACCATCTCATACTTTTACATTTGTCTGATATTCTTCATGTTCCAACTATTTCTTAGAATCTTTTTAAGTATCTCAAAAACTCACAAGTAATAATCCTATCATTGCTTGGTACTATCATAATTGTTGCCTGATTGAGGGCAAGAGTTGGAAGAGGGTACTTCCCAAAGGCACTGCTATCAACTAAAGGTTGTATATTCTTTTCCTTCACACTCTTCTCTTCTTGTTTCCTCAAGTTCTTCTCCTCCTGCTGTAAATGTTGTTACGGTCCAGCAACTTTTGGATTCTTCCTTTGTACATATAGGGAGCAAAATCCTTCTTGAGTAGAGGTATCAACAATCTTAGAATTTATACTCTCCATATATATTATCTAGCACCAAAATTCTGATTTAAGTATATGAGGAGCTATCTATCTTGAAGGGAAGGCTCTCTCATGACAATTCTTCTATGAGTTGTAGGAGCAAAACCTTTGATGGGCTTCACCGAATCAACTACCATGAAGTGATATATTCCTTAAAGGTATGCAGACTCTATACATTATTTGCGTTTTAAATAAAATAAGAAACTACTGATTTCGTTCCTTTTCCTTTTCTTAGAAAATTAGAAATTGCCTAAATAAATGATCAATTTTATTTCTCAAATTCTCTTGCAAGATATTGGAGCAAAATGCCATAGATAAATAAAGAAACTGAGCAAATAAAAAGTCTCAAGACCAGCTGATGTTTAAAACTTGTTGTAAAGAGTATTTATTATAATAATGGTATCATTAACTAATTATATTATAAAATTTATATGATATTAACTTTGATATTTTATAAGTAAATTGTTATACTAGATAGGGAAAAGGATTTGAACCTACTGTAGGCATGGGCTGAATGCAGCTAAAATGGCTGGAGGAGGCAATTTAGGGTGTTGTTCTCTATGGTTACATCATGTCAATTAGTCTATAACATTACGCGATTACCCTAAATCACAACCCTTAAAAAGGTATCTCTAAGGCATGAAGCTCTCCGCTTGCTTGCCGTGCTAGGAGGAGGGTTGGAAGGAAAATATGGTCTTATACACAGTTTTTCCTTATGTTTTTTCACATCAAATCACGACCTAGAAATACATACATGCCACTAAACTAACGTAACAACTAATATATGCAACAACATTCCGCAGAGGGCAAGCTCATGGCCATGGTAATAATGTACACCAAGGAAGGATGGGAATGAAATGGCCGTCATCCCTTCATTTTAACTTCTCAAATTGAGTCTAACATTCTGAACTTTAACAGTCATCTTCAACTTCTGTTCCTCCATGTTCTTCAGCACTGCCAACAGATTAGCCCTATATGCTTCGCACAGCTGACTTGCATTTCCTAACTCAGCGGTCAATTCCTCAATTTTCTTGTCCTGATCCTGCGCGCAGGAAAAGAAAATTTAACACCTTTAGGCACTATTTAGGCACTAGTTATATGCTCTGAACTCTGAAGCACGGAAACGGCTTGGAGACGCCGTTTCTGCGTTTCCAAACAGTTTCCCATTTTGGGAACGAAAAAACCGCCCGTAAATTGCGCAGGAAACCAGCAGAACAAGCCGATATGCATGCCAAAGAGATTTAAATCAAATTTCCTGTGCTATCTTTACTTGCACATAAGAAACAAATTTGGAATCGGTCGCTACACAAGTAAATTGGCTACATAATTCAGGCAAATGTAGAGCTTAATTAGATAATCCAAGTCAATGAAAGATGCAACCCTCTAAAATACTATTTCTAATCCACATCCCAGTTCCCACTCCATATAAATACAATCCTAAAAGCAAACTTCTTCAATATGTCCCCAAACTTTTTAAAATAAAAAAGACAAAACCAGAGAACCATTTGGAGGATATATATATATATATATATATATAAGTGGTCTTTCTTATGATTGGCAGTAGAATTCCTTGTGTAAGTTAACATTCAAGTCATATAAATTTCATCCTTCCAGTCCCATGTAAACCAAGAGTGACATTGGCCATGCGTACTTTGAGGAGTTTGCACTTTATGCATTTATGGAGCCAGGTTTTACTGACCCCGTCCCTGAACCTCATACCCCAACTTTCGTCCTGTGTTCAGTGGGGATCAAAAATTCCAGATGTCATCCTCACCCCCAATATAGGGAATGGGGATCCCCAAACCTACCCAATGCCTTCAATTTGTTTCCGAACCTGATTTAATGAGATCTTATAAATAAAAAATAAAAATTGGCACCAGGATTGCAGAGAAAAGAGGCTAGAACTTAGTGGAGCCCTAAGGATATACATATAGGGTAGTAGATATCTACTACTCAGGCATATTTTTGGACGGAGTGAGTATAAAAGAACCCCATCCTGACCTTGACTAGAAGGATTTGGAGAAACACTGATCTCCACCCTGAACAAAGTCAAATAGGATTGATCCTGCCCCATTCAAGGTGGGACAAGGTTCCCATTGGGTTTGGGTAAATTGTCATCTCTAATGGCTAGTACTTTTAACTGGAATCAGACAGATGAAGAGGTCGCTTTTTAAGCATTTGTGCTATAATACCCAACCAGATGTTCCTCAGAAAGTAAGCCATTGGTAGGAAAAAAAATTTATAGACGTGCTTCAAAGAAAGATTTCCTTATTAAAACAAAAGAGCTACTGAACATTATAGCAAGTTTCTGTCAAGACCCCAAGGATCCCCAAGGCTATAATTGTCATTATAATAGTAGTTAGTTTACATGCATTTACTATGGTGTACTCTAGGTTGCTGAGAATAGTTGTACCTTTCAGTTAGATAGGTTGGAACAACCTATAAATAAGATGTATCACTTAGAGAATGTTATGTTTGAATTGATAATTGGATTTCAGACTTTTTCTCTCATCAAATTCCCTCTAGTTTCTCTCTGATTTCTCTCTAATCTTTCTCTACTCTGGCTGCAACTCTCCCTCATTTTTGTCTATTATCTCCCTCTTTCTATCTAATTCTTCCTCCAATCCTTCTGTTCTTAGTCCTAATTCCCTCGGATTCTTCCAATTTCCAATCCAAACCCTACGTTAAACCCTAGGTACAAGACAATTTCAAAAGGCCATAGACCATATTTGTGTTTCAGAACTCACCTCAACTAAACAAGGTTTAAACTATATTGATATGTTTGGTTTGGTTAATTAGGAAGTAGGTCGATTTAATGAATGTCCTTCTATCAAACATCTGATCATTCTCTTGCACTTTAGCAGCTGCAACTTTCATTAGATCCCCATCTTGTGTGTCATAAACATTTCTTTAACAAGTAACACTTCAAAAACCTAGAAACCTCTATAGCCATTGGTTGATGATATCAAATTGTGAGCAATACGTAGGTATTCAAATTGTCTGTTTAAAATTGTTGTGGAAAATTTTCATTCTATTTTAGATTTTCTATTCCACTTCATTTGTGTTGTTTTCATTTGAGCCAGGAGAAGTGAAAACTGAAAACTGAAAATGTTTGATTTTTGCGGCTGTAGTTAATTTTTTAATGTAATTATATTATTAATGTAACAAATAATTAATTATGTTAATAAAATATATTATCTAATAATATAATCACATTATTATACAATTATAATAATATTATAATATATTGTTTGATTGATAAATTATATATTATTATAATATAATATATATAATATAAAGTGAAACGAGAAAAGAAAAGGTGGTAAGATTTTTAAAACCTTTCCACTTTTTTCCTTTTTTAATGAAACATGTTTTGAGTTTTGAAGAAATTGTAGAGGCAAACACCGTTTCAGGACTTTACATTCCATTTCACCTGAAATGAAATGGAAATTAGTAATATGAAAAAGATTTCAAAAAGGTTGACTGGCTGCCAAAATTTGTCTTTTTTTAATTTTCTTTTAATATTACCTTTTACCTTTTAAAGTAAGCAGTTTTAGAGTCTCTTAACTTTCTGGGACAATCTGTTCCTTCTTTAATCTTTAAATGAGCTCACAATACAGTACTTTCTTCTTCTTTTGCTTTCCTACCACCAATTCAAAAGTACTCCAATTCTATATTTCTGCTTCTGTACTGTCAAAAATAGATAGGGCCCCCGGTGGCATAAATTTTTACACCCCAATTATAGTCTACTCTTAATACCCTAGGCTCTCACTAAACATGTGTAATACCCCAAGAACCCAGAGAAGGGTAGTATATATCGAGGATAAGTAAGGAAGAAAACAACACCAGCTGGATATTTTTTGGACTGAATATTGGCAAAGAATTCCGGGGTAAACGTGCTTAAACTAGGATAGCTCAAGGATGGGTAACCCCCTAGGAAGTTCGCGTAGGTCCATCAGATTAAATTGTTCTGGTTCTTCCTATTGCTCGATATGAGACGTTACAAGTGGTATCAGAGCCGACCCCCGAGCCTCTGAGTGCGGTGGTGGGACAAACCTCAACGAGGACGCTAAGTCCCTAAGGGTGGTGCGTGTAGGCACCTTAGGCGAATCCCACATCGGCCATGCAACGGGGGGAGATCTGGGACCGGTTGTAAGGTCACATGATGAGAACGTCATGTGCTCAAGGAAGGCGAATGTAATACCCCAAGAGTCTAGAGAAGGGTAGTATATATCGAGGATGAGTAAGGAACGAAACAACACCAGCTGGATACCTTTTGGGCTGAATGTTGGCAAAGAACTCCGGGATTAAGTGTGCTTGAGCTAGAGTAGCTCAAAGATGGGTGACCCCCTGAGAAGTTCACGTAAGTCCATCAAAGTAAATTGTTCCGGTCCTTCTTATCACTCGATGCAGGATATTACAACATGCCACTTGGAAGTTAAATTTTAGGACTGTTAGGGCCAAGTTATATATCCAAAATCTCCCCAGATAATATTGATGTGGATTGGGTTATAAAACTCCCCCCATTTACAAAATCATAGACCTCCCTAATTTTTATCCGCAGTCAACAATCACTTCAAAGTAGTTTAGGGTCAACTTTGCTATCACTTATAACATCACAGATCTACAACAACACAATAACAATAACATACCAAGCTTTAATCCCCCTAGGTGAGATCAGCTACATGGATTTTACTTTGCCAATCATTCTTAGTTATGAGTTATGACCATTCTGTTTGTAAACCCATTATAACCTATGCTACTCTAAGAGTATTTCGCAATGTCTTTTGTTGATCTTCCTTTACCCCTTTTGCAACAAACTTCTCAATTAGGACATGACATGCACACAGATGGAGAATTGGATATAAGCTCACAAGGGTGTCTAATTGACAGGTTGGGTTCTTAGGGTAGATTTTAACGTTTAGTAATTTCTCAATTAGGAGAAAGAAAACAAGAATCATAAAATATTAACATATTATTAGGAAGAACCAAAAAAATCAAGTTGGAACTGAACAAGAAATTACCAAAAACTGGGAGTAGGAAAAAAAAAAAAAAAGAATTTATGTGCAGATGCCAATTTTAGGTCTAGTTAGTTTTTGACTGACAAGTGAGCTTGAACCTTACATTTGGCTTAAGTATGCCCATGGGGTCTTTTCTTGGAAGAGAATATCTTTCTTGCAGGGGTTGCTTGCTTTGATTATAAGTTCTGTCTCCAGTTGCCAGGCATATTATCAGTCATATTTACGGTTCCCATATTAGTGAGAAATAGGTTATCATGAGCTGATAAAAGTTTCTCACGCTGTGGCTTAAGATAGAATTCAAATACCAGTTGGTGGAGGTTAGAACATGTAAGTTCCAGTCAAGGTGGGAGGGTTAGTCATTTGAGACATACATTTATTTAATAAAGTTATCCTATGTAAGTGCTTGTCAAAATTTAGGTGGAGAGGCAAATTTCATCAAGGAGGGTGATTATTGAAATGTTTGGCTTAGGTTGGAGGTGTGGTGTAGTGCGAAGATTGGAGGCCGATATGGGTTTGGGTTGCATGGGCAGGGTTTGGCATATTTATTCTGAAGGGCATGCCAAGATTGTGAGATTGCACAAATCGAGCTGCCACTAGAGAGTAGAGAGTGCTGAGTATTATTCAATCTAAGAAAGGCTTGACACTTGGATACAATTGGAAGAGTCTCCTAATGGATTATTTTAGGGGTGTGCAAATTTCGGGTTTTGGAAAAACAACCAAACCTAAGTGAACTGTACCAAACCACTCGGTTTTAGAATATGTCTCAAACCAGAACCGAACCAAACATGCATATAAAATGAACTGAAAATGAGCACATTGGTTTGGTTTCTCAGTTAACTGAACCACAATCATTTTAAATCTATTAGCTACAACAAGTGAAATAAACAAGTTAGACTTGTATGATTTCTGTAATAAGCAAGTCCATGAGAAATAAACAAGTTCATGTCCAGTGACTGGGAACAACATCCATTGCTCACCTGCAAGGTGTAAATAAGCTGTGCAAAACAGAGTAACAGTCTGTACGCTCGAGTCACTGAGATGTGAGGGGAAGTGAGAGTGAGAGGGGCAGTTGAAGGGGGTTTCTTATATTTTATTTATGGATATACATTGCAGGATTCAGTCTCAAGATTATGGTAAGCTGCCAAGAAAATTTTCAAGCTAATCTAGCTTGTGGCCTCAGTTGCATGCATTGACACCATCATCAAGTGTGATGATAGCAAGAATAAAGCAAAATAGTATCACTGCAAAGTGATTCTGCAGGTTTTTTTTTATTTTTTGGGTGACAGAATCTGGTCACTAGGGATCATTGCATTGCCTTAAAACAGAAGGATGTCATCTTCATTATTCCATTCATGAGAGCAGCATAACAAACTAAGTATATGTATTCCATTCATGAGAGCAGCATAAGAAACTAAGCCTATGTTTGGGAGACAGAGAGGGTAGAGGATGAAGCAGTACATAATGGAATGGAATGAAAAGGTAAAGAAAGTAATGTAAAGCTTGCTAAACTTCCATTGTTTGGGAAGCATGTGTCATGTACCTAGGGGCTAAGAAGGGTTGTACCATGGTTGTTAGGACTGTGAGGACCGTACCTTGGTAGTTATAACAAAATTGTTCTAGAAGATGGCCAGGTCATTGTACAAAAGGAATCAATTAGTTATACTGCTGTAATCAGTATATAAGGCCTGATTCAGCCTTATCCAAGGCATCGAATATCAATAGAAAAATTTCAGATTCTCTCTCTCTGTTCTTCTATTTCTCCCTACAATTCTTCTCAATTTCTCCCTTAATTTCTTGCCCAATTCTCACCAAACCAGTGAGAATACCTTGTCAAATTCAGAGGTCTGACAATTTGGTATCAGAACACCTCCTTGGCCGAGGAAGCATCCTGCAATTTTAACCCTTAATGGCAGGTGGAACAAGGATGAAGAACTTTGAGGTTCAACTGCAGCAGTTCAACTCCACTATCTCTGTCCTACAAACCAGAGTGGATCTATTAGAGATTGGATCCAATCAGAATCATGAAACGATTGTTTCGTTAGACCGGAAGATGGAGAACTCAATGTAAGGATTGGAGAGGAAGCAAGATGGTGTGATCGCTTAGATGTGCACTGAAATCAGTTGCCAAATAGGAGGCCTATGAGAGGAAGTGGGGAGCCAGATTCATAAGCAACTACAAAGTTTTATGGTGATGTTTGCTCGTCAAAACTCAGTAAGACTTTCCCCTGATTTTCATCCTAGGGAGAGGCCGGACCCGATATTATCGGGAATTGGGGAAACCCACTGAGCTTCCAGGAACTCTGAATTCAAGGAAGAACCAGCAGTGATCGGGGAGAACACTTTGGAAAGGAGGCAGGAAGTGCAGGCTGCCCCAAATCAGTCCTGTTCTCCTTTGCCTAAAATGGAGATTCTCCTGTTTGATGGTCTTAACCTGAGGTGGTGGGTAAGAAGATGTGAAAGGATGTTCAGTTTGTACAATATACCGGACCAACAGGAGGTTACCATGGCTGTCGCCTATCTCAATGATGTAGGGGATGCTTGGTTCCAAGGTTGGTCAAGGGTTAGAGAAGGCCACCAATGGGCTGAATTCGTGGAAGTTTTGTGTGAAAAGTTCGGTGATCGGAGCATGATGGATATAGTAGAGGAATTCAATAAGCTAAGACAAGAGGGAACAATATAGAACTACCAACTAAGGTTTGAAAAGTTGAAATCGTTAATGATAAACTTCAATCCCCATTTAACTGAGGCTCATTTTGTCTCAAGCTTTATTAGTGGTTAAGTGAGGAATTAAGGCCCATGGTTAAGATGCTGCAGCCAAAGATGATTAAACAAGCAGCCAAAAGTGTTAAGTTGCAAGAATTAATAGTGGAGGCCCTGATGAAAAAGCAGAGACTGCAGGCAAGGGGGATAAGCTCTAGTGCCCTATAGCAGGGAGGTAAAGGGTATGGCAAGGAGGTCATTAAGATCAACCAGGGTTCTAGGGGTTTGACAGTCCCAACCACCATCACTCCCACATAGTCACAGCGAGGAAAACTTATGGAGTAGAGGAGGCAAGTCAGATTATGCTTCTGGTGTGGGGAAAATATTCCCCCAATCATTAGTGCAAGAGACAACTGCTTTTGTTGGAAGGGGAAGAAGAAGAAATGGAAACAAGGGAGGAAGTGTCTGCAATTCAAAGTGAATTTGAAATAGAGTATAACAGAGAAATCTCCCTGCATGCACTAAGGGGGTTGACAAATAGTAAGATAATCAAGGTGGAAGGGAGAATACCTGCAAATTGATGGTCCTAATTGATAGTGGGAGTACCCATAATTTTTTGGATGAGGGCAAAGCAAGGAGAGTGGGCTGTAGACTGAGCAGTACTCAGCCCCTATTGGTGACCATGGCCAATGGTAGCAAGGTGATGAGCAAATCTGCACGTGTTGGGCTTTGTTAGGAGATGCAGGGAGAGGAATTTGAGGCTGACTTAAGATTGTTAAAGTTAGGAGGATGTGACATCATATTGGGGGTGGACTGGATGTAGAATGTGAGTCCTATAAGCTTTGATTTCAACAAGATGGAGGTGACTTTTGAAAAGGGTGGCAAGAAGATGACCCTTACCGGCAGCTTGGAAACAAGCGCATGCAAGATGATAACGGGAAAGAGGTTACAAAAGATGCTCAAGAACAAGCTGTCCCAAGTGGCACAGCTGTTCTCTATTCAAGCCAGGGAGTTTTCAGAGGAAAATAAGGAACAAGAGGAGAACTCACGTTGACACTCAACAACCAACTTCAATCCAACTTAAAGGTACAGGAGCTTGACTCCTCAACATATTGTTAATTGAGTTTGAGCACTTATTTGTAAAGCCCAATTCCCTACCACGTAAAAGATCCCTTGCCAATTCCATCCCACTCAAACCCAACACCGAACTTGTCAACATAAGATTTTACCGATACCCCCCAATCCAAAATACTGAGATTGAAAAACTAGTCTAGGAAATGTTTTAGAAATCCATCATCAGACCTAGCCTCAACACTTTGCATCAGTTGTGTTGCTTGTTAAAAAGAAAGATGGTTCTTAGCGATTATGTTATCAACTCAACGCCATGACCAAGTTCCCTATCCCCATCATAAATGACCTATTGTATGAATTAAAGAATGCCATGATATGCTCCAAATTAGACCTCCGATCGGGTTACCATCAAATTAGAATAAAACCCGAGGATATACCCAAAACTGCATTCAGAACACACCATGGGAATTTTGAGTTCACAATGATGTCATTTGGCCTCACTAATGCCCCAGCCACATCTTTGGAATGTTCCTTACCTCCAAGATTTCATCCTAGTATTTTTTGAACCAAATCTTTGCTCCTTATCTCCAAGATTTCATCCTAGTATTTTTTTATGATATCCTGGTACATAGCCCTTCTTTTTCCAAACATATTGATCACCTAACGGTTACATTTGAAGTTCTTAGACTCAACCAATTATGTGTTAAGAGGTCAAAGTGTGCCTTTGCCCAAAGGTAGGTTGAATACCTAGGGCATATCATCTCCAGTTCAACAGTTAGCACATATCCAAAGAAGGTGGCTACCATGACTTCTTGGCCAAGGCCTACCACTATAAAAGCCCTGAGGGGATTCCTTGGATTCACATGCTACTATAGAAGATTTGTGAAAGATTATGGGATAATTAGTAGGCCACTCACTAAGTTGTTAAAGAATGAGAGTTTTCATTGGAATCCCAAGGCCAAAGAAGCCTTTATATGGCTAAAAAGGGCAATGGAAGAGGTTCCTGAAATGGCCTTATCAGACTTCAACAAACCGTTTGTGCTAAAAACTGACACTAGTGACATGGGAACAGGGGCTGTCTTAATGCAGGAGGGCGGACCATTAGTTTTCATTAGCCAAGCATTAGCCCCTAGGCACCAAGGTTTGAGTACTTATGATAAGGAGTTGCTGGCAGTGTTGACTGCTATGGAGAAATGGTGTTCTTACCTAGAGGGAAATCAGTTCATGATAAAGACTGAACATGAGAGCTTAAAATTTTTACTGCAGCAAAACTACACATGCAATTGCAAAGGAAAGAGGTGACCAAGCTCATGGGATTAGATTATATCATACAATACAAGAAGGGGAAGGAGAATATTGCTACTGATGCATTGTCCTGGTGTTTCGAAGAAGGAGCATCTGCCACCATTACTTCGGTTATCCCTAATTGGTATCAGGAAATTGTTAAAAGAGAGTTTTAGGAAGAATAAAACTTGTATTCTATCATGTATGTTGCCGCATGTATATATACAAGAGACATCCTAATATTTCTCCTAAAAACTAGGAAAAGATTACAATCCTAACTAATAGGAATAGATTACAATATTATCTCTATATTTTACAGATTTACATAGGAGATAAACAATAGTATAATCTTGACTTTATCTTTAGAATTATCTTAGGCTTCCTATCCCCTTATCTCAATCCTTCACTTGTAGACACTCCCTCTCAAGATTGAGAATGGATATCATCCATTCCAAGCTTGCTAGTTATCCTCTGAAATTCGGCTGCGAGCAATCCTTTAGTGAGAACATCTGCAAGCTGTTCACAAGATGATATATATGGAGTACAAATTAAACCACTGTCAAGTTTTTCTTTAATAAAATGCATGTCTACTTCAACATGCTTGGTTCTATCATGTTGAACTGGATTGTGAGCAATGCTTATTGCCGACTTGTTGTCACAATAGAGTCTCATAGGTGTCACCAAGGCGATCTTCAAGTCATCTAGCAAAATCTTTAGCCAGAGCAACTCACAAACACCTAGAGCCATAGATCTAAATTCTGCCTCTGCACTTGACCGGGCCACCACACTTTGTTTCTTGTTTCTCCAAGTTACAAGATTGTCTCCTAGGAAAGTACAATAACCGGATGTAGATCTTTTGTCCACCACTGATCCTGCATAATCTGCATCAGTATAAGCTTCAAGTGTCATTCCTTGTCCCTTTTTAAACATAATTCTCTTTCTTGATGTTCCCTTCAAGTAATGTAGGACTCTATAGACTGCCCTTAGGTGAGATTCTTTTGGGTTATGCATGAATTGGCTAACCACACCCATTGCATATGCAATATCTAGCCGAGTGTGGGCTAGGTAAATTAGCTTCCCTACCAGCCTTTGGTAGGTCCCTTCCCTACCAGCCTTTGGTAGGTCCCTTTAGCCACCTCTTTATCGCTTGGAACTTCCCCTAACTTGTGGTTGGGGTCAATTGGAGTTTCAGCAGCCTTACACCCTAGCAATTCTGTTTCTGTTAGCAAGTCCACAACATACTTTTGTTGAGAAATAAAGATGCCTTCTTGTGAGTGTGCAACTTCTATGCCCAAGAAATATTTTAATCGTCCCAATTCCTTAATTTCAAACTCCTTGATTAGGCATTCTTTGAGTTTAGTCATACCTTCTTCATCATTTCTGGTCACAACAATATTATCCACATATACAAGTAATACCGTTACTCCCCCTGTGGCCGAGTGATTAATGAAAAGGGTATAGTCTCCTTGACTTTGTTTATACCCTAAAGTGAGCATCACGTGAGCAAATTGGCCAAACCAAGCCCTAGGGGATTGTTTAAGACCATAGAAGGCATTCTTTAATCGACACACGAACTGCCCTCAGGTAGTGGGACTATAACTAGGTGATAGGTCCATGTAAACTTCCTCTTCTAGGTCCCCATATAAGAAGGCATTTTTTACATCATATTGAAGTAGTGGCCAGCCTAAGGTAGCAGCTAGGGACAAGAGAACTCGGACTATATTTAGCTTAGCAACAGGAGCAAAAGTGTCTAGGTAGTCAATGCCATAGAGTTGTGTGTATCTCTTAACTACTAGCCTTGCCTTATACTGATCTAAGGTCCCATCAGATTTGTACTTAATGGTGTACACCCACTTGCATCCTACCGGTTGTTTTCCCTTTGGTAATTGAACTAGCTCCCATGTTTTATTTTTTTCCAAGGCTGTCATCTCGACTTCCATAGCATTCCGCCAGTTCTCATCCTTTACAGCTTCGGAAAAATAGTGCGGAAGGGGAATGGTATGAAGGCTAGTTAGGAAGGCTTTGTGGGAGGTAGATAGTTTTGAATAGGAAAGGACCAGGTGCAAGGGGTGTTTTGTGTGCAGGTCCTAGTTCCCTTTCTAAGGGCAATAGGCCATTCAAGGTCATTAGGGGAAAATGCAGGATCACTCTTAGCTTCAATGGGTTCTGATGTAGAAGAATCAAAAGAAGGTGTACCCGCTGGACTGTCAAGAGGTTTGGTAGTGTTGGCAGGTTCAGGAGAGGAATTGGACTCCTAGTCGTGCATAGGGCTAGGAACCAATGTCTGCCGCCTGGAGTAGACCTTGAAAGGAGGAAGACTTGGGGGGGTCTCCTTTGGAATCTTGTCTGATGCAGTCTGTTTGTGAACTAGATCCGAAAGGGATGTGGAATAAGGAGAAAACTCTATATTAGGGAGACACATTGATGGCTCCTTATCAGAAATGACTTGGTGATCCGAAGATTGATCAAAATGAGGAGAATTTTCCACAAAGGTGACATCAACGGAGACTAAGAATTTCTTGGAAGGAGGGTGATAACACCTATAGCCTTTTTGGGTGGAGCAATAACCCACAAAGATGCACTTGAGAGCTCTAGGGTCTAGTTTGCCTCTATGAGGGTTATGAACATGCACAAAGGAGACACACCCAAAAATCTTTGGTTTCCAATCACTAGAGATGACTTTCAGGAAAATGTTTGTTTAGGAGTTGAATAGGGCTATAAGACTTGAGAGTTTGTGAGGGCAGTCCATTGATGAGAGTAGTGGCAGTCAAAACAGCTTCTCCCCAATAATTTTTTGGAACATTATGATGGAAAAGTAGTGCCCTAGTCACAGCCAATAGATGTCCATTTTTCCTCTCGGCCACTTCATTTTGTTGAGGGGTATATGGACAAGATGATTCATGGATGATTCCTTTTTGTTGATAAAATTGAGTGAGGGAATGGTTGAAATTTTTTTTGGCATTATCAGATCTTAGCCTCTTGATTGGCACCCCAAATTGAGTACTAATCATGTTATAGAAGTTAGGAAAAATGATGCTTACTTCAGATTTATTTTTCATAAGAAACAACCACATTACCCTAGTGCAACCATCTACAAATGTTATGAACCACCTTGCCCCAGAAATATTGGAAACAGGTGCAAGGCCCCAAACATCACCATGAATAAGAGTGAATGGAAGAGAGGTTCTTTTATTAGATGAAGAATAAGTCACCCTTTTATGTTTAGTAAATTCACAAATAGAACAATGAAAATCCCTAATATCAACACTCCTAAATAAGGCTGGAAACATGACTCTTAAGGATAAAAAATGAAGGATGACCAAGACGATGGTGATGTGACGAGATTTGGTTTTTATCGGACTGCACCAAACAGGACACAAGATTCACCTTGCCCTTGTTTTCCTGCTCACTTGATCCATCAAGGTAGTATAGGCCAGCCCTAGCTTTAGCAAGCCCAATCAACTTCTTCGACTCCTGTTCCTAAATTTTACAAAAGGTGGAGGAGAAGTTAGCACTGCAATTATTGTCTAGGATAAGTTTTTGAATGGAAATAGGGTTGGTGAGCAATTTGGGGACATGGAGAACATCCTAAAGAGTAAGATGTTTATTAAGGATAATGTCTCATTGGCCAGCAACAGTGGTTAAGGACCCATCGGCCAAGGTTATCTTTCTAGAACTTAAACAAGGACTATAGGTAATGAAACAATGGGGTAAAGGGGTAATATGATCCGTTGCCCCAGAATCAAGGATCCAAGAGTTAGATTGAGTTGTTCCCGAAGCATGTAAGGCAAGAGAATGAGGGGACATACCTGTAAGTGCGAGAGAACAGGTACCTTTTTCTTTCTTGTCAAGGGAGTTTAGAAAATTCCTTAACTTTTCAATTTCTGCCTGGTTAAACTCCAAGCCATCTCCTTGTTCCTTGTGTTTTGTCAGTTTCTGCTCTCCTTGATGTTGGCTGGTGGCCATATAGGCTTGATTCTGGCCTCCCAGTTGTCTTCCTTTAGATAGTTTCCCATGAAACTTCCAGCATCTCTCTATGGTATGCATTGGTTTTTTGCAAAAGGTACACCATAGAGAATCTCGAGGATCTTTACTGCATGCAGCCTTATCCCCGGCAGCCTTCTTTTCTTCTTGAGGACCCCAGTTAGGACCCTTCAATGCCATTAATGCTGATCTTTCCATAGGGACAGTGTCTAGCATTACTCCTCTTCGCCCTTCTTCAGCCCTGATCAGAGAGATTACCCCATTTAGGGAAAGTAGTTCCTCTTTACCAAGTATTTGAACTCTTACTGCATCAAACTCCATATTAAGACCAACCAAGAAATCGTAGGTTCTTTCTTTCTCTACAAATCTTCTATGCAGGACTACATCTTCACTGCATCTCATCTTTAGGCATTGGTAATGGTCCAATTCTTGCCATAGAGTTTGCAGCACATTAGAGTATTCAGTGATAGATCTTACCCCTTGTTTAGTTGCTACAATCTTAGTCCGAACCTCATAGATCTATGTTACATCTTTCACCTTAGAATAGGTGAGGTTGACAGCCTCCCAAATATCTTTAGCGGTTGTTAAAAACATCACAGTATCACTTATCTCTGGTACCATTGAATTCCATAGCTAAGACATCACTAAGGAATCCTCCTCATCCCATGCAACAAACATGGAATCTCCTTCCTTGGGGCCGGTTCCTAAGAGGTGGCTTATCTTTCCTTTTCCCTTGAGAAAAGTTCAAATAAGTTGAGACCACTTTAGGTAGTTTCTTCCGTTCAACCGGTAGGCCGCCTGAATATTTTGTAACTCTCCCCCACTGCTCGTGCTACTGGTTCCAGAGAATGGAATTTCTGAAGAGCTGCTCGTGTCAACAGCTTCTGGTGTAGGATTATTGTTGGAGACGGCAGACATCTTAGGAAGATCTTGGAAACTTAATCGGGTAAAGAAAGAAGGCCAAAAAAACTGGCTGCAATCATTCAAGAAGCGGAACAGAAAGAAAACCGGAATGGCACTAACTGTCAGAGCAGAAAAAAACGACGATGAAGGCCGAGAAAAAGAGCCCTTTAGATGGTTGGCTCTGATACAATGTTAAAAGAGAGTTTTAGGAAGAACAAAACTAGTATTCTATCATGTATGCTGCCGCATATATATATATATATATATATATATATACAAGAGACATCCTAATATTTCTCCTAAAAACTAGGAAAATATTACAATCCTAACTAATGGGAATAGATTACAATATTATGTCTATATTTTACAGATTTACATAAGAGATAAACAATAGTATAATCTTGACTTTATCTTTAGAATTATCTTAGGCTTCTTATCCCCTTATCTCAATCCTTCACTCATTGACAGAAATAACAGCAAGTTATAAAGGAGATGAGTGGACTAAGGAGCTATTAGAACAAATGATTATTGACCCTTCCAATAAACAAGGCTTCACACTAACTAATGGGCTACTATGGTATTGAGGCAGGCTGGTAATTGGGGGGTGTGATCAACTCAAAA
The DNA here is from genome assembly GCF_014633365.1 of Diospyros lotus. NCBI lineage: Eukaryota > Viridiplantae > Streptophyta > Magnoliopsida > Ericales > Ebenaceae > Diospyros > Diospyros lotus. The sequence continues at coordinate 33,922,204 of NC_068345.1, forward strand.
ACAGGATCCTGCAATCCTTGCATGGATCCCCTTTAGGAGGACATCCAGGCATGTAGAACACCTACCACAATTTTCTATTAGCCTGGGATGAAGAAATTTGTGATGGAATTTGTAATGGCTTGTGATGTGTAAGAGATGCAAGCATGAGACAGTAGCAACCCTGAGGCTGCTTTAGCCATTGGCCACCCTTGACCAAGCGTGGAGTAGCATATCAATGGACTTTATCAAAGGGTTACCCAGGTCTAAGGGGAAGGACTGCATACTGGTGGTAGTTGATCAATTCACAAAGTTTGCCCACTTCCTTGGTCTCTCCCACCCCTTTACGACTCAAGAGGTAGCCTGGATTTTCCTAGACCAAGTGGTAAAGTTGCATGGGATATCACAGAATATAGTATCTGACAAGGACAAGTTGTCCACTAGCCTGCTATGGAAAGAGCTGCTGAAATCGTTGGGGATTAAGCTTCACATGTTCACTGCTTATCACCCCCCAAACAGATAAACAAATGGACATAGTTAACTAATGCCTTGAAACCTACCAACGCTGCCTCTATTTCCTACAGCCCAAAAGTTAGCACAAGTGGCTCTCATTGGCCCAATGGTGGTACAGCTCTTGCCACCACAGTTCAATAAAAATGTCACAATTCGAGGCAATGTATGGATACAAACCCCCACTCCTACTAGCCATCGTTGGCCCAACCACAGTAGCAGCAGTGGATACTTACTTGCAGCAAAGGCAGCAGGTCCTACAGTTACTAAAGGAGTTGTCTCCTGCCCAAAATCACATGAAACAGTTTGCAGAAGGAGGAGTGAAAGAGAGTTCAACAGATAGGAGTGAAAGGGAGTTCAATGTGGGAGATCTAGTCTATTTAAGGCTAAAGCACGCTCATCAGAAGGCTCTTTCCCAAGGGTAGGTCACTAAACTAAGCCCAAAGTCCCATTCCCTGTTATAGCAAGATTTGGAAAGGTTGCCTACCAACTCCAATTGCCGGCCGATTGCCAAATTTATCCAATATTTCATGTGCCCTGCTCAAGAGGTCAGTAGGCATACAACAAGCCAGCCCATCCTTACCTCCCTTTATTAAAGACACCAATCCTATTGAGGAACCAGTGGCTATGGTCAACTGGAGGATTATCTACAAGCAAGGGGCTCCCCTAACTCAAGTGTTGGTGAGATGGTCCCACCTCCACCTGAATAACAACACCTGAGAGTACTTACCAAATCTCCTCAAATAGTTTCCTCAGGCTGTGCCCAGCTTCTCAGCAATTCTTGAGGACAAGAAAACTTTTAAGGGAGGGGGAATTGTCATGTACCTAGGGCTAAGAAGGGTTGTACCATGCTTGTTAGGGCTGTGAGAGGTTGTACCTTAGTAGTTATTACAAAACTGTTCAAGAAGATGGCAAAGTCATTATACGAAAGGAATCAATTAGTTATACTGCTGTAATCAGTATATAAGGCCTGAGTCAGCCTTATCCAAGGCATCGGATATCAATAGAAAAATTCCAGATTCCTTCTCAAACATTCTCTCTCTCTCTCATTCTCTGTTCTTCTATTTCTCCATACAATTCTTCTCAATGTCTCCCTTAATTTCTTGCCCAATTCTCACCGAACCAGTGAGAATACCATGTCAGATTCAGAGATCTGACAGCATGAAATATAAATAAACGTAAGATTACCTTGTTTGGATAGAGAATGGAAAGGGATGGAATATAAAAACAATAAGATTATTTATAAAACAATATGCATGAAATATAAATAATTGGGATGGAAGGAAAATAAGGGGACAAGAAGGTATCACGTACCCTCCCCTCCCCTTCGATTCCATTATGAAACCCTCTCCCAAACAAGGAAATGAGACTCCCTTCACTTCCCGTCCTCTACATTTTCTGTCACATAAACAAGCTAAAAGGACTTTCCAAATCTATCTGCACTTTGGACCACCAACAAAGCAATCAAGAATGCAATTAAAGTGAACATTTAATTCTATCAATACACTCGTATCAACATATATTATGTAGTTGACTTGCTTGTCTGCACTTTGACAAAATATCTATGCAAATCCCAGATGCAATTAATTCCAGCACATAGTTATATTAATACCTTCATAAAAGTTCATGATGTTTCTGTTTTTCTGAAAATGAAATTTAATTGTGTCGGGAGGGTTTGCTTGGTTTAGACCTCAGTTTGGTTTAGTTTTCAGTTTGGTTCAGTTCATCAGTACTACAAACCGAAACCAAACCAAGTTCCTCGGTTTTCCGAAAAGCAAAAAACAAAACCAAATCAATTTTGACAAAATCTGAACCAAACTGTTTCTCGGTTTTATGGGTCATCTGCACAACCCTAGATTATTTTCAGTTTCTTATTCTACTATAAGCAATTAGGATATGGAAATATATCCTTTCATGGAAAAGGGTAAGACATCAAAAGCATGTAAAGAGTGGCATTTTCTTGCGGATCACAACAATTGGATGATCCATACAAAAGGTGGCCTTTTCCACAATTCGACAACATATCAAGCCTTAATCCCACCATGTGAGATTAGCTACATGAATTCTAGCTCAATAATCATTTCTATTTATGGTTTTATCATCTATAAGGCTTTATAACTCATAGCATATCTAAGAGTCCCCTACTAAGTTCTCCTTGATCTTCCTCTACCTCTTTTACTAAAAACTTGTTCCATTTTATCCACTCTCCTCACAGAGCCTATATAGTCTTCTTCCCACATAATCAAATCATCTTAATGGTGTCTCATGCATCTTATCTTCAATAAGAGTCACTCCTCTTACCTTATTATGGTCAACTACATTTCTAATTTTATCATTTCTTGTATAGCCGTAAATCAATAATAACATCTTTCACCTCCATTACATTCATATTTTGCACATGTTGGTGCTTGATTGCTAACACTCTAATGTCATTCAACAAAGCTAGTTATATAGTTGTCTCATAAATTTTCCTTTTGGCTTTAATTAAATTTTTATGATCACATAAAATATAGCACTATTCCATTTTGGCCATCTTGTCTTAATTACATGGGAAACATCCTCATTAATTTCCCCATCTTTTTAGATGATTGATCCAAGATATCTAAACTGATCTTTTCTTGAAATAACTTGATTTTTAAGTTTTACCATAATATCATCCAAACTTGTACTTTTACTAAACTTACGTTCCATATATTTGGTTTTCAGTTTTTTTAACTTAAAATTCTTAGACTCTAATGTGTTCCTACACATCTCAAGCTTAGCATTCATGCTTTATTTTGTCTCATCCACCAAGCCATCTACAAATGGCATACACCAAGGTAGGTCAACCTGAATATATTTAGCGATTTCATCCATTTCTTGGGCAAAGGAGTAAGGGCTTACTGTAGATTCTTAACATACTCTAATTATAATTGGAAAAGCCTTAGTATCTCTCCACATGTTTTGAGATGTGTTTTTGCTCCAATATGTCTATATATAAGCAGCTGAAACTCCTTTGTTCTCTAAAACCCTCCATAAGACTTCTCCAAAATCTAAGCTTTTCCTAAATCTATAAACATCATATGCAAATCTTTTGTTTATCTCTATAGCTTCCTATTATGTGTCTTAATAAGCATGCAGTTCCCGTAGTTCAGCTACCAAACATGAAACTACATTGGTTTATAGACAACTTGGTTGCTTTTCTTAATCTTTGTTGTCACTCTCAAAGTTTTGTAGTTGACTCATTAGGTTAATTCCTATATAATTTTCACAACTATGAATATCTCTATTCTTATAAATAGGCACTAAAGTGATCTTCCTTCACTCATTCAATGTCTTTTTTGATTTGAGGATTACCTTAAATAATTTCATTAACTGAAAATAGCCCTCTTCTCCCATGCATTCCCATGTTTCTATTGAGATATTATCTGGTCCAACTGCTTTACCATTCTTCATCTTTTTTCAATGCTTGATTTATTTCATTTTGACATATACATCAATAGAATCTATAATTCCTATCTTCTTTAGAGTTACTAAGATAACCCAACCTGACACTAGTTTCTCCATCTTCATTAAATAACCTAAAGAAATGCTCATCCCGTCTATCCTTGATCACCCCCTCATTTACTGGTATCTTTTTGGTTTTGTCTTTTATGCATTTCACTTGGCTCAAATCCCATGTTGTCTTGGCCAAAATATGCCTTTTAGATTTTCTTCATTATAGCATTTATGCATAATCTTGTAGCAAACTTTCTTAATTTTGATTCTTTCTTGTATTTCTTCACTATACCACCAAGGCTCTCTTTGATTCAGGACTTTTTCCTTTGATTCTTCTATAACTATTTTTGTCATATTTTGAATAGCAGCAGCCATTTCAACCCACATTTGCTAGCTTCTCCTTCTACAGTGTATATTCATTTTCCACAATGGTTCATAAAATTTTGATGAGAACAAAACTGCAACATAAGGTACAGAAAAAACACAAAAACAAAATAACAATGCTCTGTAGAGATCTTGCCAAACATAAATCTTTTATGACAAAAGAACTAACCACCGAGCAAGAGCAAAGCTGGTTGATTTGAATTTCACTTTTGTTCACTTCTTGATCACTTCCATTGGCCAAATTGCTCTGCGTGACACCTTGACCATTCTGCTTTGCAGCAGCAACCTTCTTGGAAGCTTCCCGTAGAGCTTCCATTGCCACATTGTACACATATACTGACTCTGCCCCTTCTTCTACAAATTTGATTGTTTCACGGGATAAACTGTTGTGGAAAGCAATAGGAGACTCAAGAGAATTATAAGGCAGCACAAGTGTCCGATCATCCAATAATACCCCACTTTTGGCACTTCTTGTCCATCGATTTAAGATATAAAGTGAGGGAAGTGTAAGAATGTTTGTTACTCTAAAAACTGCTAATATGTGCCTGCAAAGAATACCTGAAAACTCAAACATTTGACAGCCACATCTAGCTTGCTTTTCAAAAATGTTGAATCTAACAAAGTGTGCCTTGTGTTCTTCCCCAAAATTTGCCACCCGATACATAATCTCAGACCCTGTATCATCAACAATAGTTGTGGGGTAAGCAAGAGTCTCAACAAATTCTTCTTGAAATTTCATGAATATCTTCCTCGTATAAAGGTTGGCTGCTTGTTTTTCCATAGGAGAAGGCGTCTTTAGGACTGGTTCACTGTTTATTGTCTCATGATCTGCGTTTACTTCCTTCTCATACCGACTAGCAATGGCCTTCTCATACTGTTTAATGAACACTTGCATATTTGTCGACGCATTTATGTATCCATCAAAGAATGAGTTCATACTATCACTTGATTGGGTTATTGACATCTCCCCGAAAAAAGTATCACGATGGTAAACCGGAACCCACTGTTGTCTAAGATCGTACATTGAATTAAGCCAATCATTATCTCCAAGGCGGTATCTGTTGAGAGTGGACTCCCAACATGCTTCGAACTCCTCAGTTGTCTCGGTTACATTAACGCACCTCTGGAATTCAGCTTCAAAAGCAGGGTATGACTGATATACATGGGACAATTTCTCTCGGGCTTCTCTAAATACGTTCCATTTGCAAAGCCGGTGGCGGGTCCTTGGAAATACCTGGGCAACGGCAGAACATATAACCCTATCCTGGTCCGTTGTGATAGAGATAGGATGACGACCAGACATTGCCGCAAGCCAAGTTTGGAAAAGCCAAACAAACGAGGACTCCGACTCATTCAGCAGCAGAGCACATCCAAACAATATAGATTGTCCATGGTGATTTAATCCTGTAAATGGGGCAAAAGGAACCCTATACCGATTAGTTCTATATGTTGTATCAAATGTGACTGTGTCACCGAAGTAGTTATAATTCATTCTAGAGTTTTCGTTGGCCCAAAAAATGTTTCTTGAACTGTTCTCAAGGTCACCTTGAATGTCACAAAAGAACCCAGGACTTTCAGACCGCATTCTTTCCAAATACTCAAAGATCTGGTGACCCCCAGCACCAAGTGTCCTCTGTCTGCTGCCGCTCATGTAATTTTGGCAATCGACTTTAGTAAAACCGACATTGTTAACACCACCGGATTCCTTAATTAAGACAGACATCACCCCACTCGGACCCATCCCAGCGGCTTGAAGCGTGTCGATCAAGCTACGAGCAGGCCCAGATACGTGCCTATGCGAACGGAGGCAGTGGACTTTGTCAGGCGGCACAAGCTCATGATTGTGTTCCTTAACGAGTTTGGTAACAGTCCATTTCCCGGAAACTTGTTTCTTGACAGTCATCTGTGCCTTACAACCGACTCGGGTGACGGTCCTCTGCCGCCTGGATTTGCTCTCACCGCCCCCGCGACGAAACCCCTCTCGCGAGCAGACGATTTGCCGGCAAATGATAGAGCCATCGCGACGAGACCGCTGGTACACGCTGACTCGAGTGCTGAAACCGACGCGACGAGCGTAAGAGTTGTAGAAAATTCGGGCGCCTTGTTCGGATTCGAATTCCATTCCCTCGTAGGGTTCGAGATTCGGGTCTCGACCAGAGGAAGAGACGGAATCGTCACCGGTCATAGAAGAGCGACGGACCGTATCATCACGAACGTCATTGTAATCGTCCTGGTAATCCTCCTCCGGATGCTGCGAGTCGAGACGAGTATCCTCATCGTCACCAGAACCGACTTCGAATTCCAGAACTTCGCTTTCAACGACGTTGAAGGCTTCGAATTCCATGGGCACTTGCAGTGAATTAGAGTGTGTATCTTGAGTATTTGGGAGTCATTAGGGCATTGGAAAGCGAATGAGGGAGCGGAGATGACGGTGGGGGGGCCTAAGCAAAGGAAGCTCTGAGAAGTTGAAGGAATGCTTTTGGATCTTTGCGTACCCGCCCAAAGGCCAAAGCGAAGCTAAGCTCGACTGCACTACCATCTTTCATTTCATACAATACAATCTTACACAACCACAGAGTAACCAATCTGGCCACGCTACCATCTTCATCTACCTTTACAAATTACAAGCTCTCTCTGTCTCTTGCTTACTCGCTTGGAAACTCTTATGAAGTCTCTTACGGAGTAACTTTGGATCAAAAGATAAAATCTCTTATGACTTTTTCCGCATTTTAGTTTCATGATTTTTGTAAAAAAGATAAATCACGATGAGAATCGAACACGAGACCTATGATCAATTATATAGTTACTAGAATTTAAGGCCTTTTAGAATCAATACATATATGATTTCAACTGCTAGATTATATCAGTGAGGTCTCTTACGGTATAATTTAAACTTTAGAAATGAATTGATGGGTATCAATTCAGTTACAATACGATTTTTAACATAATTGTGTAACTTACATTCGTAATTCTATATTTGTAATCGTAATCGCATAATTATAGATTCTTATAATAATCATGTTATAATCGACAAATTAATTTTATTCACTATTTTACTTTTAAAAAATTAATAAACAATAATTTTTCAAAACGCTAATGAGATAGTGTTTTAAGTTTTGAAAGAACATTAATACAATCGAAACAATGAGTTTATAGAGAAACTTAAAAGGCTAAAAATGAATGTGTGTGAATTAAGTTATAATTTTTAATATAATCATAATTGTAATTATATTCATCATTTTATATTCGTAATTGTCATCACATACTTATAGATTTTCATAATTGTGCTCATAATTGATAGATTAACCGTACCCACAACTTTATTCATAACCATTTTAAAAATTTGCATAATTAAAAATTTTTAATAAAAATCCAATTTTTTATGATTTAGTTATTAAAATAAATAATAGATAACCGACACACAAAAATATACAAAATTAGAGGTCAAACACGAATACTTAAAAATTAAATTTAAACTAATGATTACACAATTAAATTTATAATTGACGTAAAGAAATCTAGCAAAATGAAATGATAGATAGATGTTATACATTTTATAGAAATAATTTGATATTGTTATAATATATTTTAAGGTTATAAATTAGTTTATTGAAAATTATTATAAATAAATTACAACTTAACAATAGTTTATAAGTGAAGATAGAAATATAAAATAATTATTTTTAAATTAATACTACATTATATATGCATAATTTTTTACTATGATTATGAATTATATAAAAAAAATTACAAAAAAAAAAAATGTTCATACTATAAAGTATAAGAAAGTTCGAAATCATAACCTTATAAAAATTTATAATGAGAGGTGGATCAATATATATAAGCCAACCTTAAGGAGCTTTCAGATTTTTCATAATATTTAATTTTTTGTTACCTTATGAAAACCTAATTAAATCGTGTTTCACGCAAACAACGTCCACTCAAATTGCGTGAAAATTTGACGGAATTTCTTAACAGGCCATACTTGAAAAGAAAAGGACTTATTTTATTAAAAAATTTCCATTCTATGTTTGAACGTGTGTGTAATAAATAGGGGGTAAATTTTTCATTCCTCTGCTGCCAGTGTTTTAACAAATTTAGAGTGAAAAGGTTACCCCCTTGGTCAATACGGTTTCTGCTTGTTTGTTTCAGGCCAGTTAGTAATACAATGGCCTTCTAAAGTCAATAATTGATTTTAAGGTGAAGAAAAACTGATATGCATACATATAATGGGAGCACAATTTCATATATTCATAGGTTAATTAGCAAAAATTAAAATATTCACATGTCCGAAGCTCAACTCTGTTAAATTGTGCAACATGTCGGAGACGTATTCGCTGGCTGCTCCATGACGATTGCAAGAAATTGGCAAGCGTGGTTCGAAAGGGCGTGAAATTACTACTACATATACACCTGTTTCCACGTATCAAAAATGAAAAAATATGGCACGTTTGCTGCAATCAAATGCTTGCGCCCATCAGCTTTCATTTCCACTTCGGTGCCAGACCACTTCCACTTCAACTGAAACAATACCGTGTAGGTTGGTGGGACCATATCAACAACAGTAGCTCTGTATCCATCAAGACATTTGGCATAGATTAACCAATCAACATAAATGAATCCCAGTTTCAATAGAAAAGATTCAGCACCCCAAAACAAATCTATTTTAATGCCTTGGCGCATCAATGATGGATTTATTTAGTTCAAAGCCAAAATGGTTCCCCCCCCCCCCCCCCCCCCCCAAACGTTTTATTCCACAATCATCAACACAGTCCTCCCGTTTATCGTGCCTCGTAAGCGTGAACAAAAATTTGAGAAGAAAACACTACTAAAAGATGTTTATGATATAAATCAAACAATAAAATAAAACGAGGAACAAAAGACAGACCGGAATTCTAGTATCACTCAGAATCCTATACGAAAAAACTCTAGCAAGCAGAGTCCAGCGACTACTTTGTGCTTCTAAAAGGGTGTATTCCCAACGTGTGATGGCGACGACATTACAGAGAGAATGTCTGTCACAGAAGCCATGGCACTCAAAGCTGCTTTAAGAACCTCTTGTGAACACCCTGGTTTAACAATGGTTCGCACCTGAAAAAACAAAGTGGCAAATAATAAGAACGCCATCGCAAGAAGCAAATGACGCAAGAAGAGAAGGCAAAACCAGATTGGCTCAGATAAAAGGATGCTATCATTTCATAATCCACAACAAATTACCAAACATACAACATTGGTCTATAGAAAATTCAGTATGACCATTCAATCAAACGGAGTTTTCAAGCAGCTCATGTTCCTCAAGAAGAAGCTCCTACAAGTACTATTTAAACCATTTACTAGGAAACCAGCTTACAACACTCGCTCCCATGAATTCAAGGAGCACAGAGCTGTGATCCTGACCCAAATTCTTGCTTCATGTTTGGACGTCTATATAAAATTTACCTTGCATTGCACTAGCAAAAAATTACTGTCCTAGAACGTAGATAGAACAGAAAATGATGTGACGTGCTGATCTCAGAGTCCTTCAAGCTCAAGTAGAAGCAACTCGTTCAATTTTGAAACGTCATCCTTTTCCCATTATCTTAACATCATTTATTATACCAATCCTTTCTTGCTTATATTTAATCAAAACAATCAAATCTTCTTCAGCCCATGGCAAAGCCAACTTGTCCCATCTTTGAACCATTTGATCACAACTGATGTAAACAACCTAAAAGTACGGATATGAACATCAGGAACAGATTGGCACAACACAAACCTCTTTTTCTTTTTTAAAACTTTTTTTTTTTTTTGAAGAAATAAGACACAAGTAAACGTCTCTGTATGCACCAGATCAGTAAATACCATGTCACATCTAAGTCAACTTTTTTTTTCCTTGGGTTAAACCTGCAATGATTGCTAATGCTACCCAGTGGCATTAAGGCTTGATGTTGCTGCTGCAACGATTGCTATCTGTGCCCAAATAATAAACATGTGTTTCTCATGACAGACAATTCTTCCTAATTTGTTTGAAAAGTTTTCAGGTACTGGAAATTTTCAAAATAGGAGAAATGTCGACAAGTGCTAGAGGTGTTGAGGACAGTTGTGCTTGTGTTTGATGAGTTTCCAACATGGAATGACACCTTAGAAAGTGTTGGTGCTCCTTTGGACCCAGAACAAGAAAGGATGAAATAAATGAATATATGTGTAACAATAGTAGTAGGGGAAGGGGCAGAATTTCAGCACCTTGTCAAGATACCCCTGCAATTCCTTGATTCGGCCCATGTAGTCCTGGTCCTCAACACACAATGTCAGAGGCTTAGCATCTGACCCAGGACCATCAAATTGAAGAGGTCCAGGGTTTCTGTATACATCTTCCATCAAGAACTTTGTTGCATTTTGTCTGAGCAGGCTGGAAACAAGACCAAGCAATGATTTGACAACAATGAAACAGAACATTATTTGCAGTGTTTTATTTGATTCACGAACCAAGTAATTATGCAGTGATCAACACAATAATATGCATAACAAAAACCCTTTTAACCCCCAAACCCCATAAAGAAAATAAATTAAGGAAAACAAACAATACTTGTTTACTCAGATTTAACACATCAGAAAATAATTAATTCATAAGACATACTCGTATACTTTGCCATTCAAATCCACAGTAGCAGGATGCAGAGACGGTTTCCCAATTGATAACGCCCCGGGACCATGACCATAACGCTTTACAGTCATCATTGCCTAGGTTTATTAATCAAACAGTCAGTTTTCTCCATGATTAGCAAAGGAAAAGATAAAAAATACTGAACTACACAACAAATGTTTTAAGGTAAAGCAAGAGCATCAACCCTACTGCTTTCAACCAGAGATTCAGGAAGATGGGAAAACACAAAATCAAATCCCTAAAATGGCTAGAGATGTCTATGAAGTGATCAAAAGGAAAATAACCCTACAGTGATCGGAGCAGCACCACAGCGCCACTTGTTTACTGGATTTTTCAGATTTGTAACAGTTGCCAAATAACCATTCAGACGAGCTGCCAGTATATGATAACAGATGTGCCCAAGAACCTGGCACAGAACATCATCATCAATGAAAAGGAAAATATCAAAAAGAATAGAGAAACGATGTGAAGTATTCAGCAAAATCATACATAAGCATAGTCACAATCAAATTTTGATGGTAAAGATCCCCGCGCTTGATAACCAAAAAAGTGACAGATAGCATTGAACTTCTTCCCCTTGTATGTGCCTTCTTTCTGCTCATATCACAATAAACATTGCAGAGTGAGGTTAAAGATGTAAATTACCAAATAAAAACCAGAAAAGCCTATGCATTGCCAGACCAACAATCTCATAGACTTTGCTGTTCTCATCCCATTTTCTTTTCCCAGACAGAGATGCAATGTATTACCAATCTCTTGTTCATTTCCACTTCTACGAGATGAGCTAAAAGTTTCTCTGTCTCAATCTGGAAAGAAAATAAAAATTGAGATCAATAATTAGTTAGCAACGCTTGCAAATTTCTGTTCTGTGACAACACAAGGATCTCAGGCCTACATACCTGGGACAACTGTGCAGAATCATCAGATTCTGGGAAGAGGAGGAGCTGTAACATTACACATGGAGAATAGTCGACATTAGGGTAAAAAAAAGAGTGCATCTGGTTCCCATAATCTAGAGACACACAGGATAACAAACCTGCTTTCTAATAAAAGGTGGCAAAAATTCAAACAAGGCAGATGCCCAAGGGGACAATTGAGAAGAAATTTTGTCAACAGAAACACCTTGCATGAGCAAACTATGGATTTCCTGCAAAATGCAAGTAGTCAGTACCATAACATCATATTAAACTAATATATCCACATATGCAAATGTAATTGGACTGGAGAAACAAGTTCAATTTCACTTTTGCTCAAAAAAACTTATCTTGGTAATACATTAAGGTCTTGAAATAAATTAATGTTGTGGCACATGGAGACAACAGCAAAAGATAAATGGATTTGTACTCTTAACAGCATCATTACCTGCAACAGGGCATACACTTCTGGAATACTCTCAATAAGCCCCTCTGGTAGTAGAATGACTCCGTGGTATTTGTCTGTTGCAAAGCAATCACACCATCAATGAGATATAAATAAAGGCAACTGCCATAAAGAATGCATCAGGAACATAGAATCTCCAAACCTTTCTCTGCCCTGGCTTGAACCGCATCACAAATTTGTTTCGTCAGGTCAAAAAGAGTGAGTTTTGATGCTGCCACCTCCTCTCCTAGAATAACCTATGAAGAACAAATCAAGAGTATTTTATCCAAATAGAACACAAGGGCTCCAGAGAAAAACTAGTCGTAGCATTACAAGGTTGAAATGACGGAGGACAAGGAATATAACCATATTTGGATGTGACTGAAGTGTGCACTCCAGTGCAACATGTGATGCCTTACGGCCCATGAGCCGGATAAAATAATAATACTGCAAATAAAAGCAATAAATTCTTAGTTTTCACAAACCAGATAGAAAGGGAGGGAGGAAGAAATGAAAATTTGGCAGCAAACGAGAAATTGTCCCGAAAGTTCTGAGTGAAGCTACAACAGTCAGTTTTGTTTTAATGCAAGCAGATGGGAAAAAAAAAAAACAGAATATGAAGTGTTTAAGCTGCATGAATTCACCCTACCTTCTCTGCAGACAGAGCATCAGTGCAGACATTGCTAATCAGCTGGGAATTAACCTGAGTATGAGACAAAATAAACTCTCTTAATTCTGCCTGAAGACATTTAATTGCACATATTCACAACTGAAGAGTAATCACACACTAAATACTTAATCCCACGATACCACAGAACAGCAAAAGAAACAAGTCATAGAATATTGTAATTAGCATATATATGTCTATACAATCATTCAGTCAAGTAGTATGGATATAACCAGCAAAATGTTGGAATTTAAAAGAGATAATAGAAAAGGGCAAAAGAATGTAAAGAGAAGTTAACAAAATATACTTCTCATAGATCATAGTTTCTATCAACATTGTTTGTAAAAAAATTTAAGGTGGTAAACATTGTTTGTAGTTGCGATCACTTCCTTGAGTATCTAATTACCCTAATATAATAAGCTTGATAAACCACTAATTTATAATCGATGGAAATAAAAAAAAAATATTTTAATTATTAACAAAATATAAACACCACTGTCTGTGAGTTAGTTATTCCCTTGACACTCTAGTGTTGAAGGCAATTCTCCTTACCACAAGAAGTCTCAACCTCAGAAAAGGAGGAAGGTCATGTTGGACAACAATAGCCGCAAAAGAACTCAATACAAAAATTGAAAAGAGAGAACTCATATAGCTGACTCCACCGAGTGGGTTTAAGGCTTGTGATGATGATGATGATGATCAACTAATTATAAGCATATTTCATCTTGCTTTTAATTTCTTCATGTTAACTGTTGGAGGGTATAGGATGAGTACCTTACAAATTGTATCAAAGCCAACATTTGTCTCAACAAATTGGTTCTTCAGGTCTCCATTTAGAGTAACAGGAACTCCCACAACCTGCAAAATCCAATGATCATGCATAAGTGTTGACTCACTAGGAGGACATAACATGGAAAGTTAGACAGCTTTTGGATTAGCAATGTTCAAAATCAAATCAACTCGTTACACCTCAATAAACAAATAAATGACAAGCTCTCGTGAAAGAAACAAGAGCTATAACCATGATGTGTTGTGCCACAAGATAACTGAAAAGCACTACTGACCTTTGTTGGGCATTTTGCTTCTGCAAATGTTTCCGCAAGCTGAGCAGCATCAGTGTTTGATGTTACCCCTTCAAAGAAAAAAGCAAGTTAATGAATCATATGTCCTGAAGCCAAACCCCAGATAAATGCTCAGTCAATTTGTCCCTGTATTCAACATGGGTGTGAATACCACCGAGAACTGGCCGATGGTATATGTTGATATTTATATTGAACTCTAAAGCAGTGAACCAATGTACCTCCAATAATGACTAGGCCATCCAACTTCAAAGCAGTGCATGTAGCCAATGCAGCTTTAACTTGTTCAGTTGTTCTTATTTGATCTTTTGTCCGTCCCAACATGTCATAACCACCTACGTTCAATAACATCATAAACTTTTAGCCTATGTGGGAAATGGAAAGCTAAATACAAACATTGTCCAGGATTCACTACTACCTTGATTCTTGTAGGTTGACAGAATCTCATCTGTGATCTCAAGAGTCTTCTGTGCAAATAAACCCTCAGAACCGCCTGGAAACAGGCAGAAATATTCTTTGAAGTAAATTTCACTCTCCCCAGTGCATGAGCACAGAAACACACAATGAGACATATAGCTCAAAAAATATCAAATGAAAAAATTTCGTTCTTAATATAGGGACCAAAAGTGAAAATATGGGTGAAGCGTGTTGATTGTTAAAGAACAATATCCCAAGAATTGCAAATCTCCATGAAACTTTGAAATGATAGCATAATAAACCTAGGCCAGATGTCATTACAAATGAAGTAGGCTATGCAATCAAGAAACATGACAATGTCACACAAAGAAGCCGCCTAGAGAAAAGAATCGATTATCAACCAGATAACCTATCAAAGGAAACAATTTTAGAATTTAGAAACTTCATAAGAAATTATGGGCTCATTTGATAACAATGAAGTTTTTTATTTATTTTTTTCCATTTTTGGAAACAATTAAAGAACTGTCTTTTTTTAAAAAAAAAAATTGCATCCTCCTATAATATCATTGCAATTTTATATTATAACACTTGCATTATTATAATATTATGATGAATGTCACGTTACCAGATTAAATACTATAATTCATTATTCATGATATTATTAATATTATAGTGTTAATGGTAATAATTTATTATTACTTAATATTATAAATGTTATGAGATTAATATTATTAACAGATTAATGGCACTTATTAATACTAAAATATCACTAACCATTACTGTTACATACTATAATGACAATGACACAATTAAAACTACAGTTATTAATAACACAAGTAATACTACAATTTATATTGATACTAATATAAAAAAAACCAGTGTTGCTTTCAGTAGTAGAATTAATAATAAAAGTTATAATATAGTATCAATAACATTATTGCAATCTATTGTCAGAACTCGATTCTGACAGGGAATTCTCTCGCAATTCAGGGAGGAATTGCATGGGAATTGATGAACAAAGAGAGAAGAATAGAGAGAGAGAATCGAGAGATAGAACACGAGAAGAGAGGGAAATGAGAATTCAATTGTATTCAAGCATGCCCACTAATGCCGCGGTTGCTGGCTTATATACCCCTCCTTTGAGGATTGGCGCCAATATTTGAAATACAATCTTCTAACTACTGTTATTCTACAGTCTTCTACCCGTAACCACCACCCCCTTTTATTACAATACTACCCCTCTTTTATTAGGCTATTACATGGCTACCCTCGCCACATGACATCCATTACTTGTGATTGATAAAATTAACACAACTAATAATAATAATAAATAAATTGGCTATGTGATTCTTTCCAAAAAAATTCATTATCAATAATATTTTATGATCACATTAAAAATTATTTATGACAATTAGAATTTTTTGTTCATAAATAATCTAGATGAATTATTACATATGTTTATTATACAAATTACAATATATAACCAAAATGGATGTTATCAAACGTATTTTCATATTTGTTTAATTTTTACAAAGAATAGATTATTAAAAATCATGCTCAGTTTTCATTTTCTAACAAAACATGAAAAATGATAATGCTGTCAAACAGCCCCTAAATGAGCCACTTCCAAGATACAAAGACAAGCACACGCATATATAAACTGAAGTGGGTCTTGCAATTAAGAAAAGGGAGAAGGGGGGGAGGGGGGAAGAGTTTAACTAAATATTTCAGAAAAGACTGCCACTTACCCAGAAAACCAAGCAAAGTACTACTAGGGTTGTGAATTTTGAGAGCATTCTGAAGACCCCATATAACATTATGCCCTCCAGGAGATTGTCTTCCACAGAAAACCACTCCCACTCTGAAAGTAAAAATAACAATAACAATAGCACAGCATAAAATCATATTGAACATTCTAACTAACTGTTGCATAGGCGTAGCAAACACAGCAAGTAGTCAGTGCAAGTGAAATATGTACCTCATTGCTGGATGATCAGTAATTATCTGAGCATCAGGAACCTTTGCAGTTGCCCTGAGGAAGTGAACCAAAGGTTGACCGTATGTGTGTGGAAAGGTGCGACAAATGGTATGGGCACCAGAGGCATCAACTGCAGAGGAGGTATCGCCATACTCCACTCTAACAGCAGTTCCCTGTGTAAACAACATAACACCAATATATACCCAGTAAGTATAACAACAAATTGATAATATTCAAATATGCATTATGCATTAATAGAACTAGCCTAAGGATTTTGGCCAAATACGAATATATCAGAAAAGCCGATGGCAAGTTAGAGGCTATCCTTAGAAAGAACAAGGCAATGATAAACGGCAGATCTCAATTTCAATACATTTATTTTGAGGACGGGGTTGCAGAACTTCCTCTAAAACTTCTCTTTTATCTTTTTTTTTTTTTTTTTTACTTGTTTCTGAGCGCATGAAAAGAATTGAGATGACTTTACCACATAAAAACATCAATATAATAACATAGGAATCATGCAACATGTGTATCAAATTCTTTCAGTGTCACGGCATATACAAGAATAGCATAACAAAGGGGCGCATGGGGTTGGAGCGCATGGGGTTGGAACAAATTGTATTTCACATCTTTCAACAATGCGGTGAACAGTAGATGTGTTTATGTGAAAGTATCATCCGCTGGCATATGCATCTGTGCATGGAAATCTAACTAAGAGTGTACAGAAATGAAACTAAAAGAAAAATGATAGCAGAACATTTTGTCTGTCTAATCCTTTTCAAAAAGAAATATTTTGCGGCTTGGAAAAACACCCTGATTTTTCAAGGAAAAAAAAAACAAAACTTTCTTGCAACTACCAACTCCCAGAAAGTAAAAGGTTAAAGAACTTTCGGCAGAAATTCTTTAAAAATTCACAACACCAAGTCAAGAACCAACTCAAGGTCGAAGCATTAAAAAAAGTATTGCAGCATTAGTTATGAGTGCAGCTTGCTGCATGAGAAAAATATAGACCTCAATTGAGAGATTTTGCATTCACAACACTGGAAGGACCAAGAATGGAAAAACCAGCCAGCCTTTCGGCTTCTCCATTTGATTCCAGCTTTTACAAGATGCAATTCCAGTTTTTAGTTTGGATTTTCCGCAGAAAATATCAGTCAAAACACAGATCAAGTGTAGAAATTGCAAGAACGATTTAGTTCACTGAGCTAATAAAATTCAGATATCCACACTAATGCTTAGCTTGGACGAATTCATCCACCGCACAATCAGATAAATCAAGCAAGACGTGTCAAACTAAGAACACACAGCCGAAGGAACATATTACAAAGAAAACAAGCGAGACATTTTGACAGAATGAAGAATCAAGCGATCTGCTGCCGAATCAGATCTAAGCCTTCCAAAAGCGCAGATCAACGTAGGAACTAGATCTCGGATTTCACCAAAACCAGAAACTCGAAAAATAAACGAACGGCGGGCGACTCAGTTAGCAGCACTAGCGTTAAGCACTGTTTCATAACCAAGTTCGTGCAGGAAGTTCACTGATGGAGTAAACAAAAGTCAACGATTCAAGTAATGAAACGGATAGTTGAAGGATTGCAACAAGAGTATCGCCGACCGCAACCCTAGAAAAAGGAGAGGGGAGACTCGGAGGGAGAGAGAGAGAGAGAGAGGAATACCTGAAGACACGGAGGAAGCTCCGGCTTGTAGGCGGATCGAGCTTTCTGCAGATCGGAGAGTTCCCTGGGCAGTCCGTAGTCAGAATCCATTGCTACAATTTTGCTATGCTTTGGCACCACGCTTCGGCTTTACCTACTCACTTGGCGGTGCTTTGTTGCTATTGCGGCTGTTGTTGATGTCGATGTTGTGCTCTCTCTCTCTCTGTCTCTCCGCTTGGGGGCCAGCGGTTTTATAGGACAGGGGTCTGGCCGATACAACCAAGGGGCCAGGTATCTCGGTGCTACATAAAAGCCCGTCTTTTCCAAGGATTATTACGATACAGCCACTCAATCTCCGCGAAATTACTCGGACCACCGTCGGTCCAACCCTGGAAAGAGTAATTTGACCCTCAAGCTCAAGCGGTGCTGATTTCGGGGCTTCAGCCGTAGTAAAATTCCAAGTCATTTGAGTCCCATTCGCAATTTAACAGCATTTGTTCGTTGCCGCAAATTGTTCGTCAAACCGTGTGTCTATTTGATTAATCTATAGAATATAGGATACATACTTTTAAAACATCTCATATATTAAGGTATAAATTGACGAAACTAGCCTCTTCTCGTCGCAAATGCACGTGTTAGTGGATATATGGGATGGGGATATCCCGGCTTTTGGAAAAAGTAGAACAAAGCGAAATTTGGAGGGAGATGAATAATGAATCGGATGCACGGTGGGAGAGCAATGAATCTTCCATTGGAATATGCGGTGAAGGGTATTATCGACAGTTCAAGACTAGCATCCGCCCACCAACTTGCCAAACCAGCGTATCCACCCGTCACCGCCATCCGAGTTTACCAAAAACCATCCATCGCCCCCACCTAACGCCCTTTGCTTTGCCGCTTCCAGAAGGGACGCGAGGGAGTAGCATCCATCTATTGTCCCCTCCCAACTTTTAATTTTAATAATAAAATAAAAATTTATCCGACGACATAGTCCAGCAAACGAGACCGTACATGTGGTAGTCTCAAAAAATCTTGAATTCTAACCGCTATATAGCTGGTCATAGGTCTCATGTTTAAATCTCGCTACTGAGTTCAGTGATTAATCTCTCCTACAGAAATCTTAAGCTGAGTTGTGAGATCTTTAAGGTAAAAGATTTTACCTTTTCGTCCCAAAAAAATAAAACAAAAACTTTTAATCTAATAATCATATAAATATAACCATTTTTACATAAAGACTCCTATAACTGATTGCACTGGTTATCATCCCCAATTTTGGCATGACTTATAAAACTTTTATAATCAAATATTGGATGTGATTTATGAGTGCAATTTTGTTCACCCCCTTTAACGAGGTGAACATCACCCTCACACTTTTTGTGAGGGTGAAAAAGCAACGGAACGACAATTATCTCACACTTTTGTGAGGGTGATGTTCACCCCCGTTAAAGGGGGTGAACAAAATCACACTCGTGGTTTATGAGCTTCATCAAATCTATTCTCTTTGGCGATGGTTTAATTGTTGGTGGACAAAATATAAAAAATTTATATTTTAATTATTAAAAATTATTATATTAAATTTAGCACACATAAATGCACATATTTTCGCCAGTGACACACCACGTGAATGATCAATTAATAATATTTAAATAGATTAACTATTTTGTTGTGCTCCATCGACAATTAAAAATATACAAAAACATTAAGACTATGTGTCTTAACTATTAAAAATGATTGTTTTAAATTTTTATCTTAATTTAAACTAAACAAATTTGTTATCTAAATCACATAGAACATATACGTAGAAAAGATAAAGCGTCATGTCATAAAAAAGGTCAGTTAGCGAAACACATCAAATTAAAATTTATCTAAATAGGAGAAAAAAACCAAATTACCCATAATTTAAAATAACCCTAAATTCTAAGGGCATATTCTCTTTGTTGTTTTCAGCTCGTTTTTCATTTTCAACATACTCAAAATGCATTTCTTACCTATTTTTTAAAATGCATTTTTTAAAACACAAACAAAAAAAATATATACAGAAAACTCAAAACGTTGAAATCACATTTTGGTTGTTTTCAGTCAAAACACAACCTTTGAATCTAAAACACGGAAAAATTTTATTTCTCCTTTCTTCACTCTTATCTTTTTCTTTTATTTCTCTTCAAACTCGGTCACGACCACCATTCACGCAAGCGCATCACCATCCATGCATGCCACCACCCTCACCACCTTCCACACCTGCCACCGCCATTGCCCCCCCACCCACTAGGCCCAAATCTGCCATCCACGCCCTCCATCACCACAACTAATCGCCTGCCATTGCCCTCTACACCCAAATCTACCATCACGCCCGCCACCACTGATCGTTTCTTCCTTCTGCTATTTCTTCCTTTTGCGGTTTCTCCTATTCAAGGTTGAGAATTGGGGATTTCTTCCTTCTACCATGCCTAGATCCGCCATCACCCTCCACGCCCAAATTGAATATGTAATATGATTTTTTTTATTCATTTTTCTTTATAATGATATTTTAAAGATTTTGGATTATGTCTACAATAAATTAAAATTTTACTATTTTATGATTTATAATTTTTTTAATGTTTATGTTGTGAGTAATCTAAATCTCAAAATTAATTTCAAATTTCAATTTGTAAGTAATAACAAATTTATTATGGAATTAATAGTGAGTCAAATTAAAAATTGCTTTAGAAAACACTTTATAACTTTAATGCATTATATACGGTTAGATTATCAATTATCTCTTGTATTATATTTTAAATTATTTGAATTAAATTTATTAAATAAAATATTATAAAATAAATTTATTAAAATTTCAAAGTAAACGCGTTTTCTAGTTTTTGAGAAATAATTTTTCAAAATAACAAAAAAAAAAACAAGTTTTAATAATTTCAAAACAGGCACTCAAAATACAAAATTGAAAATGAATTCAAACTTAAAACTAAAACACGAATAAAACACCACCTAAACATCTAAATCTTTGAATTGCTAACCCAAAAAACGCTATGTTATTTTATTCTCAATCATAAAATATATAACAAAACTAATCTCTACCATTTCTCTTTATTGGACTTAAGAGTGCGTTTGATTGCAAGTATAGAAATTGCATGGAAAGAAAATAAGTTATAGGCAATTCAATTGCCTATAAATTATTTACATAGAAATTATCAATTGAGAATGTTTGATTGATTTAATTTTCAATCTAGAAATTGACATACTTTTTAATTTTTGATGTTTGATTACAATTTTATTTTCCATCGAATTCTTTCCCCAAACCGATAAGTCTCTTCCATGTCTCCCCCCACATCTCTCTCTCTTCCAAACCTATTTATGCTCTATGCCTTCCCCATCGCTGGTTGTAGCGGCCATCTTTGCTACCCATCACCAGTTGCAACGGCCATTGCCACCGCTGCCATCTTCACTACCCATCTCTCTCTTTCCCTCCCAAACCCACTTTTCTTCCCTGTCTCCCCTCATCGCCACCATCATCGATTGCAGCAGCCATCTTTGTTGTCCATTTCTCTCTTCCTCTTCCTCCCAAACCAACTCCCCTTCTTTGCCTCCCCCCATCGCCGTCATTACTAATTGCAGTGGCCACCGTCGTTGTTGCCATCTTCGTTGCTTGTCGTCGCTGCCATCAACAATGGCCGATCTTTGTTGCTCTTCGTTGGTGGACAGTGGTGGAAGAGAAAGCATCTGTGTGGCATGTGAGTTTTCCATTTCCATGGGAAATAAAATCCATCCCCCATTGGGAAAATCAATTTCAGCAAATTTGAGAATTGAGGGTCACTTGACTACAATATGAAAAATAGTTTCCATGAAAAATTTGCCCAATCAAATACTTCAAAAGCTAAAATTTGGGTAAAAAATAACAAATTTTCATGAAAAAAGATGGCCAATCAAATAAGTCCTAAATTCTAAACATTTAAATATTTGAATCACTAACCTAAAAGGAGATATCTTCTTTTATTCTCAATAACAAAATATAGCAAAACTAATATCTATCATTTTTCTTTGTTAGATTTAGTTTCATCACCCTATATCCTTAATCTAACATTTTTTAATAATTAAAATACAAAATCTTAACATTTTTACATATTAAAAAATCAAATATCATATTTTTTAATTATTAAAAGAACGTAACAAACCAATTAATTTATTCAAATACTCAATTTCGTAGTGTCTCATTTATGAAAACAGACTCACTAATATTCTGTCACAATAAATATTTAAAATAAAAAAATTTAATAATTAAAATATTAAACCTTTAACATTTTACATATCAAAAATTAAATATTACATTTTTTAATTATGTATCCCTTTATCTTCATTGAAAACCAACAACCGTTTCCATCACCAACATTGCCCTCTATCCACGGCTACGACTTCTCTGTATCATTCCCCAATGCACCAAAAAACCTTTTTAAGATATGTTTCTATTTGTATGCATAAATTTATAATAAAATCAAACTTGATACTTCACCGTCTGATTGCTAAAACAATAAAGTTGCCTACCACATATAAGCACTATAGATACAGATAGATAAATTAACATAACGTGAGAGAAGAAAGAGGGTAAAGAAACTAGTTTTGTGTTCCAAACAATCTGACTCCTAGAATAAAGCATAAAAGCCAACAGAGTAACAGACTGGCTTCTGATTTTGGACGGTGAGACCCTAAAATACTCTTAATATAACAAGGCCATAAACACGAGAAACAAAGCACCAGAACTCCTCCGGTCAAGCCAAAACATGTAGAATTAGGGAACTCCGCTTCATCCTCTTCCTCGAAGCTTTGCATCTCTTGCTCAATATTGTCAATGATGGGAATACCTGAAATCCAAATACATTACTTTTTGCCTTTCTTGGAACCTGACTTTCCAGATTTTTCTTGTCTCCGCTTTCTAGTAGAACCGCCCCCAGTGTAAACTGGAGCTGTCCGAGCAGAATGGGCAGACAAATGATGGCCAGTAACCATAGCAGGGAACCCAACAGCAGGGATTCTGCAACAAAATCAAAGGTAAATACTCGTCCACATGCAGAAAATCATAATAATATAAAATAAGTGAATAAACTTAAAAGCAGAAAGTTTGAGTTCTTCATGCCCTAACACTAGTCTACAATGGACATTGCAGCTAGTCTCACCGGCTACATCAAAACAGGCCCTACTATAAATTCAATCATGCAGACAAACAGACAAAATTTTCTAGGCACCTGACCTGAGTGACTTTTCTCAGGACTTGACCAAAATCAATCAGTAATCAAGATGTAATAGGAGAAAAGCCAGAATTCTCAGGCTTTGAATTTCCATCACGAGTTTATCAAAATGCTTCAAGTGCATAAAGAAATACAAGGACAAGAATGACCAAAAGCATTCGGGACAACAATGTTTTCACTGCATGTTCCATCCCACCAATCTTCACAGGTTGGAAATGACGTAGGAGATTGGCTGCTCTTAATAAGTAATGAACACAAAATGAGATCAGTAACATTAAAGGAGTAAGTAGACATTTGCTCCTAGATAGTTTTCACCTCTAGGGACGTAAATGGGTTCTCAATTGCCCACATTTACATTCTAAACAGAAAGTAAGCTTTAATTGTGTATACTTGTTTTAATTTTAAATGAGGTTAATTGGGGACCCACTGGAGACCCATTTACATCCCTATTCACCTCTACCACAAAACAGTGTAATCATTAACGAGAATTATCACTACTGGACAGACATACAAGTTGAAAACTTAAAAATTAACGGGTTCATTATTTGCAACTACCAAAAACAGGGTAACCATAACATTATCCCTGATGGATATTGAAAAAGACACGTTTATTATTTGCCAAACTCTTGCAAGCTTGAAATTGACACAAACGCCATATCTGGAACAATGGAGGAAAAACACGAGATAAAGATGGCAACAAAGAAATGCAAGAATGAAACCAAATATATTAGGGTAATTTGTGCAACACCTCCAAGGTTTGGCAAAAAGATACAAAATACCGTGTTTCTAAAATGACATAAACCTTCATTTATATGAGTTTAAACTCACTTCACTATCCCAATTGTCGTTACTTTACCACCCTTACATTTCTTAAAATAACAAAAATACCTCAAATTTCTCACTCCCCCCATCTCCTCTCTCTCTCCCCTCCACCTCACTGCCGAAAAGTCCCTGCCTCCTCCCTCCCGCTCTACAAACAAGACCCCATCCATCTTTGCAAACCCATAGCCGATGGGAAAGACAGAGAGGTAGAGGGGAGAAAAAGATTGGGATTTGCAGTTGTTCTCTCTCTCTCTCAATCAACTCCAATGGCGATGGGGTTTTTTTGTTATCTCTCTCTCTCTCTCTCTGGTGGATTCAACCGTTGACAGAGTGTAGAGTACAGGGAGAAAGTGAGGGAAAAGAGAAGATTGGCATGGGCAAAATGATCCTTTTGCCTTATCTTTTTAACAACATGAAAGTCTCTGTCATTTCCAAAAGCACAAGGCTTTTTTTTTTTTTTTTTTTTTTTTTTTTTTTCTTTTGGCTAAAACCTCAGGGGTGCCAAGTGAAATTTATCCAACATAATAATAGAGTTAGGAAAAGAGAAAAACGAATGTATATTTGACAAAAAA
Organism: Diospyros lotus; assembly: GCF_014633365.1. Taxonomy (NCBI): domain Eukaryota; kingdom Viridiplantae; phylum Streptophyta; class Magnoliopsida; order Ericales; family Ebenaceae; genus Diospyros; species Diospyros lotus. The sequence continues at coordinate 33,946,974 of NC_068345.1, forward strand.
AAAAACTATTTATTTTTTATGGTTAAAATTTCTGATAATACATCAACTTAGAGACATTAATTCCTATACTCTTATGAAAACATCATATGCACCATCAAATGTAATCCATGTTTGTTTGGTTGGTGGGGCGGGGGGATGCTTGATCAACAAAGAAACAAGAACAACAAAGTAACTGCATACAAAGCAGGACAACGAAAGAAAGGAGTTGGGAAGAAGGTTCAAGTTTGGTACCCAAAAGGAGCACAGCAGACTCCTGCTTGGTCACAGAAGCATCAAAGGCCTTGGCATTCTGCAATGAAAGGCGTAAAGCTTGATTTTCTGCAAAACAACACTGTAGCAACATCCCCAGCCTCCTGCATTCCCCTTCTAAGTATCTACTCTTCAGTTCCAGATCCCTCACGTACATCTTTCTCCTCTCCCTTGATCTCACGGCTGCATCCCGATTTCTCAACTGCCTGAACCAAATAATAACAATAACAAAACAAAACAAAACAAAACAAAACAAAAAATTGAAATGTTACAAATGTGAAGAATCCATTCTTAGTACAAACACAGAATCAGGACCCAAAATCTTCTTGCAATAAGTACAGGTAGAGATTGAATTGTAAATTACAACTTCACTCAACTATGGCCGAGAATTTGCCAACAGCATAGACTAGTCAGGAAACAAAGATATAAAAAGAATGGATCAGGTCTGGAATGGATATATCATGCAATTAGGATAGGAGGAGCATTGTATATCTCAATATAGTGTAGAATGGATCGGGTGTCCAAATTCAAAACTAGTGGATGCGTGAAAATTGCGTGAACATGGAATTTAAGCACAAAAGTTGGTAAGAAACCCTAATAAATGAACAGAGGAAAGAATGCCACCAAGAGAAGAAGAAGAAGTAGAAGAAGAAGAGGGCGTTCGAAAGAACCTTTGCTGTTTCTTGCTAATCGGATCGTTACGATTTCCGTTGTTGTTATCATCACTACGAGGACGAGCATTGTTCTTGTCACTACTGCTGCCGTCCTCGGAGGTAGCAGAAGAAGGAGAAGAAGAATTGGAGTTGTTGGGGCCGGCGTCGTTGACAACTTGAGGGGCAGAGCGATCCGGATCAGGAGCCGGCGAGTCCAGAAGAAACTCCGACACCAAATCACTGGAAAAATCAAGGGGCGGTTGATCCTTCTCCCCGCGACCGTCGTCCTTGTCGTCTTCCATGAGCAGCTGCTCGATCTCGCCGATGGAGAGAGAGAAGGGATTATCAGACGGATCCGATGGGTCGTCGTCAAATGGAGTCAGATCCTCTGGAATGTTATCCAACAGGCGTTCCCAGTCGATTTCCTCCCCAATTTCATCATCTGCAACTCCATCTTCAACCGCCATATCCCAACAACTCAACAAAAGCAAGCCCCCGCAACAACTACAATTCACCAACAACGCGTGGTCGATTCATTCAACACCATTTATAGATACGATGACAGATGGCTTCGTCCTGCGTCCTAACTTCTAGGTTAAGGAAACCAGCAAGAAACCGGATGAGGATGAAAATGTTACTTTAAAAACTATTTATGTTTTTATATTTATATTATATATTTAATTAATATTAATTATATATATATATATATATCTGTTCTAGGGAAAGTTGTGATTGGCCAAGGAGTAGTGAATGCCGTCACCCGACCAATGGGATACGAGAGCTCTGATCAGGCGGCAGCGGAGGGCTTGGACGACGGCCGGGCCCACGCCCCCTCTGAGTTTGCAAACTTGTCAATTATTAATTTTTTATTCAATGTTTGAATTCGTCAAATTTTAAAATAATATTATTTTGATATTTATACAATATCGTGAATCTTTTAGTTTTGTGTTTTTTATTAGTTATTTTAATTTTTTTACTTTTTGTTGTTTAATCAATTCAATTTAATTTATACAATTTGAGTTTAATTTTTTAAATTATTAATTAATTCTATTTTTTTATTTTTTAAATTAATTTATACAATTCGATTTAATTTGACTCCTTAATTTAATTTAATTAATTAGTAAATTTTGATTAATTCGATTTAGACACTCTAAATATGGTAATTATTTTCTGAGTACTCACAATGTATTTATTTTTTTTTTTGGAATAAATTAGGTTTAAAATTAGGTAAATTTTTTTAAAAAAATTATAATAACATTAATTAAACCCTAACTAAATTAAATTAATCTTAATAATTAAGAAGAAATTGCCACGATTGATGGTTCATATGAAGTCTTAATATGTAATTTTTAAAATAAATTGGATTGATTTAAAAAAGTTAAGAGCTATGTTGCACGGAAACACCTCATAGGAGCCGTTTTCTCGTTTTCGAAACGTTTTTTATTCCTGTTTCAGACTCTATTTATGCTTATTTTTTAAAAAAAATATTCATTTTCACGTTTTCGTTTTCAATAGGAAATGTTTTTCGTTTTTATTTTTGTGCAACACAAGATAAGAAGAGACTTGGGATAAGTCATGTGGTTCTTCCTCCCATGCAAATAAGAAATGATCGGCAAATAGTTAAAACTCTTTGAAATTGATTGTAATGTGAAAATTTTGATACCAGTAACATAGGATAAGACAAATTTAGCTATTTTAAGGATAGTTACAAATATGTGTTAGGAATAAACAACTCAACTCCCTAACTGATAAACGACCATGGGGCCATGGCTGCATCTTCATCTCCTACATAAGTACATAAAACAAAAATATGTCAATCAATTGGAGCTTATGCCACAAATGTAATTAGCAAATCTCTTGTTAGGATAATGGATATTTACACATGAGACAAACTAAAAATAATATGGAATATTTGATGACACCAACATAAATAGTTATATATAAATAAAAGACGAAATAGTGTTTCAACCTTTATTCATTTTAGTTTTATTGGTAACACATAATTTTTTTTAATTATATCCATCAATTCTTAAAATAGATAAACTTGTAAGGTAACAAAAAATAAACTCGTGTGTAGGGGTGGATGTGAGAATTTAGAACGCATAAACTGATCTGTGAATGTGAAAGAAGAGAAAGAGAATGAAAAGATAGGAGTTGATCCGTATTCTCCTCTTTTCTTTACTCAGAAGTTGGTTTATGGTCTAAATAACTAATTTACATGTATATATTTACGTGAAGGTTGAGATTAACACAAACTCAAACTCAAACTCAATCTATTCCTCTCCTAAATTCACCCTTGCTCGTGTGATCATAAAATTATAAGTTCTAAACTTTAAATTCTTATCATCATTTTCATCACCCATAAAGAAAAGAAGGGGATCATATTGTAACATAAAAAGGGTACAATACAAAGAAAAGAGATTTTAGAAAGAATAATAAAAAAAAAAGCTCACCACCCGTAAATTAATTTATAAATTAGAGTAATTCACACTTCTTTGTCTATATATTATTTTCCAAATTTTTACTACCTCGTTATTATATTGAGAGTTTGAAAATACAATATAAAAGCTTGCTATTTGGGGTTGATCCAAATACGTAAGAAACCTTTGTTTGTGGTTATGGAATAAAATTTATATATACTTACATATTAAGAAGGAAAGTGATTTGAACTTTAAAATTATGTACTGATTAGTTGTTAGTTCTCCTATGCACGCTATCACACTCTATGACATCAGTGTGGACGTGAACTTATTTTGTTATCGACTCATTGAGTTATATAAAACTTACACATTTGCTCTATTTGGATTTTTTAGATAATACTTTGAATGCCAAATTATAACTCTTTAAGTTGAAAGAAAAACAATAATATATTAATATAACTACATGCACTTCACACTCACACATGGGAAATGACCTGATGGAATGCTTTTGTGTCATTCTACAATAATAAACTTCAAAGTTAGTTGCTTTCACTCAATTATTTTACAGGCATCAGTTTCATTTTCGCCAGTATACCTCCCCCCTCAACTCGACTGTCCGTGACATTCTTCCATGTTACAGACGGTTCGAGTTCAGATAAAAGAAGAGTTCAACAACACAACCAACATTGGAAACTATTACCATTAGATCTTTAGACATTAATTCTAGATAAAGACGTAAAAGAGTTAAAAGACTTACCGAACCTACTGAGATTAAAACTTGGGGATGATAGCAATAGAACTCTACATCCTTGCCTAACAGACAACCTACTTCCCTCCAATTCAACAGAGAGGATGTCAAAAGTTGAAAACCTAAAGAAAAAAAAAAGCTATTCGTCTCTCCAACTCACTATGGAAGACTGTCCAACGTTGATAACTAAGAAAAAGCTCGTTGTTCAACAATCCAATTCAAGAGGGAAGATACCAAAGATTTAACGCCGCCTATCATCATCCAAGTGCTGAAGACCATCTTAAACGCCACTTACCCATTGCCACTCACAGGCTTCGTAAATAAACGGATGTTGCAGTTCAGGAAAAATAATAACTGCGACTGTTTAACTGGTCAACACAAATTTTAACGCCACTCAATACAAATATGACTTTCGAAGCAACCTGACTGGCACCAGGAATATCAATGCAACCCAGAAGATATGAAGATTTATATGACTATAAGAAGAAACATTTTTTTTTTCCTGCTCGGATGCAGGCAATAAACCTTAAGAAAAGCCCTTCACAACACAGATCCCAGCCTGTCAGCTGTAATTCGAACAAAGGCAGTTCGATGAGAATTCCAGTAGAGCCCACACCAAAAGAAATGAGGCCACAAACCAAGAGGACAAAAAAAAAAAAAAAAAAAAGACAAGAACGAGGGCCCCTTGTAGCGAGCATTTGAGATTTCCTCCAACAATGTTAGAGAAACTGCACCAGGCACGGTATTGAATCCGTGAAACCAAGCATTCTTCCAAGGAAAGTCGGTGCCACGCAAAACCTATTAACTGTTAAAGAAAAGGCGCAATATACCGTAAAGCAACATATTAGTGGAAATCCATTCTTGCAGCCATCAACTTGCCCGCCATTGATAATGGACTCCACAAAAACAAAACTAGCAAACCAAATAAGACACATGGGCAATCTCAAGCGGTGAAACTTGTCAATGAATATGGGTCAAGTTATATCATCAGATAATTACCTAGGTGAGAAAAATCCACAGGTCCAACAAAATACTAAGTCCAGCTAAACTACATGCCATGTAGAACCGACAATGAGAAGCAAAAGATTCACCTGGTTTTGTTGTTCCAGAAACACAGCCCCTTTCACTATCTCATAGAACAAAACATCAAAACATTTTTAAGTTAAGAAGAAAAAGGAAGAAATATTCACATACATGAACATGACCTGCAAAACCAGCTGTGACCCAGGCATGCTGTCAAGAACGAAAAAATAAAGGGAGAATTCGCAAATTTGCACGGCAACATCACTGAGGGACTATCAAGGCCGTCCAACCTGAAACCCTGTGATTCCTATGAGAGTTCCAAACGGCTGAATAATATAAAACATTAAATTACATCAGTGTGCATGTGGGATAAGAACAGAAATAGAGTAGCCTACATTTTCTCATATTTTCTCTCCTATTTTTCTGGCAAGTGGCAGATAGTTTATCACCACGAGGTTCATGGGATGAACAGCTCTGAAAATCAATAACAAATCATTGAAGATTGAGAAACTAGATAAGGAATGAAACAAGTCAAGAACTATGACAATTTATAACTGCCATCTCAAAATAAACACCGCCATGCTTTTGAACTCACAAATTCATGTTGCCCCTACCTATTACACCTACAAGAAAATCAACAATCTAGGGCATGCATTAAATGTTTTTGACCTGAAAGTTGTAACTCCTCGAGATAATTTTCAGAAGATTCCTATCTATAGCTCATCATGTATGACCTTGGCAAAGCATTTCGACATGCTATCCACAAACATCAGTGGGCTGTCTTTAATACAAGGTAAAAAGGGAGTTTTAAGCAGTGCTGTCTTCATTAACATGTGACAACATATGCACCCTTATGGAATGTCTCACCAACTTCCATGTTCAACTCTTAAGAAGAATGAGTACAGATATGGAGAGACAGGACAGAATTTTATGAAAAAGCTGAGCATGCGAACAAAGCAATGATATTCCAAAAAGGTTACATCTTTGCATGTGCTTATTAGATGACTATATTAAAATAAAGACAACTTAAACAATAACAATCCCAAGCTTTAATCCCACCAGGTGGGGCTGGCTACATGAATTCTACGCCTCCATGCATATCCATCTATAGCCATATCCTCCGTAAGACATTATACCCCGTATCATGTTAAGCTTTCATCTGTTTCTTTCTCTAGCCTCACTAGAGCTTAAAATATTAAAGAAAAACCTTCGGCTCAACATGGAAGACATCATTCCATTCATAAACTTAAACATCAATGTTTTGAAGAAACAAACTAGGGTGTTGAATTGGGAAAGGGAAAAGGACCCAGAATACCGATGCCAAAATGGGGTCAAACTAGGTTTCAAAATATTAATTATTTAATAGCCCACTAGGTGCAGTCAGCTATATGAATTCTAACTCACTAGTCACTACTCATTTCTATGGTCATATCTTCTATAAGATGCTTATAACTCAAATCGTAGTGAAGAGTCCGTTAAAATATTAATTCATCATCATCAACTACACCTTAATCCAATCAAGTTAGAGTTGGTGGTATGAATGTTCTTAAAATATTAATTAATTAAATAAAAATTAATTCGAAAAGAATTTTTAAAGAACAAAAGAAATGATAACTTGATTGAGCCAGTCAGTTCTTTCCACCCAATTGGAATGATAACCCCATCCAATTCAACAGTCCAATTTAGTTTTCATACACTATTAGCATTCATTTGACCCCCCCCCAAAAAAAAAAAAAAAGACCAGTTATATACAGTTATATTTATACCACAAATATAAAAACAATTAAATTAAATAATAATTAATCACTAGAAAAAATAAACATCACAATTTAAAAAAAAAAAAAACCACACTTAATATCAATCAAAATTCACTATCCAGCACTCCCAACTTTCAATTGTCTCATATAAAACAATGTAGCATGTTTGATGCATAGCTCTTAACATGCCATCATCACAATCAAATATGATATGTAGTGTCCAACAAAATTTCCTATACGCATAAAGGTTCAATACATATTATACACACAAAACCATTTTGGAATACATTTTGAGAACGCACCTCAAAAACTTCATTCTTGTCCACATCACTAGATAAAGCATACAACACAAGGGCTGGGCATGCACATATCAACCTAGTTGATGATATGTACTTTATTTCATAACAAAACAATCTCTACACATCAGCTTATAGAAGGACCTTTTGTGAGAAAGTTGGCATGGCATACCATTTGGTCATTCTAGCCAATTAGCATTCAAGGAGCAGGCATGTTGCTAAACTTGATCCAATACAGTCTTAATCACAATGCAACTGGTGAGTAAGAGATTATTTCTGCCTGACAATAAGTTGGTATAAAGTGCCAACCTACACTGTAGGTATCCGGTGTGCATCAGAAAATTGCAACCTCGTGGCTTGGAGGAGAAATGTGCTACCACTTAAACAGGTGTTGCGTTGGATGCCTTAAATGGAAATTTAATCAACAGAAAGGTTCTTCAAAATACCAAAATGAGTTATATGACCTATCGGGAGAAGGTTCTCAAGGATATGTTTTCCTAGACTCTGACTCGATATATTATCCAAGCTTTATTGAATCCTTCATAATATACACTTTGTGCAAATTCTAATATCTTTTAAATTGAAGGGCTTACTTGCTTTGAGGTATCATGCTTTTCCCCTCCCTCCCTCTTGCTCCTTCCTTCACCTAGTTCTCTTCATTTCTTGGCTGCCTTGCACATATAATTGGCTTCTGACAACTCATACACCATTATCCACTGCAATGTTGCCTTCTCTAGATCATTTTGCATACACTATACTGCTAATTCAAGTAAAAAAATTGTTAGCTTCCTTTTTCTAATATAAGTGCCAATTAGAAGTAGCATTGAACTCCTTAAAAGGTAAATTGTGAAGCAACTAGGGTGGGAAATGATAGTGAAAGTTAAATCCAAACAGATTCCCATCATGGTTAGCAAGCCAAATTGAAAGCTTGAACTCAGGCCTGATGATAAAAGTAAATCATGGCATTACTCAATTCTTCATGTAATGAGTCCACATACCTACTAGTGTCACAGGACACATAATTATAATGGCCTCCAATAGTGTTTACTTCTCAAAAGATTAACAACAATTGACAAAGATGGGAATTAATCATATACTTGAAAATATTTCACTTATCTTTGGACAAGTAACAAAGGCATATTCATAAACACAGTGTGAGGTAGAAACAAAGATAACAAATAAGCAAGAACACAGAAGGCAAAGGCAAAATACCAGTGTGTAGTTCTTTGGGGGTGGGGGGGGGGGGGGGGGGGGGAGGTTCTAAAAATAGAGGATTAAAACTCAACACGTAGATTAAAGAAATGAGTAACAAACAAAGAAAAGTACATCATAGTAGGCAAATGAACCCAACAAGACATGTGGCATGCAAAACTAACAGCAGCTTGATATCATACTCTATGTTCTCTGTCTCTCCAATTTGAGCATGTGAGCTCCAAGTCTGTAATATCCACATTCTCTGACAGACATCAACCCTTGCATGTAGCTCCATCAAGTAAGCCTCCACCCAATTTGGCCCTCCTGCTATATCCTGCTGTGCTAACCAGCCCAGTGCATCCCCATTCATCTGTCACAAGTTCAACAACTGATGGACCAAGTGAACCTCCTTCATTCAAGTGCATTCCCCAATAAAATCACCATGACACACTTGGCGCCTTAAATTTGACTATATTCAACTTCTCCTCAAATTCCTAAATATTTGCTGCAATGACACTAACACCCTTGCGGTCAATCTAGGGGGATGACCTCTTGGGCATATCAGCACTTTAATCTTAATACATGCTTGAATACACTATTGATGATCGAAATGATTTTTGTAAGCACGTGCCTCTTATCCCTCAGTCTCTTCTATCCAATGATATCTTCAAAGAAACCATATGTGAAATCTTCCAAAAAAAACATCAAATGCAATCATGCCAGTCATGGGGCAGCACCATGCTTGCAGGCACATTAGAAATTCCATGAAAATCGCAACAGACCTGAGGCCATCTGGCATGCTGCCTAGAGTTAATAATTCATCAAGGTACTTGTCCCATGCCTCAATGGGGTTTGCAACCAATGGAGACCTCTACCAAAAAACAATTACAAATCACAACAAGGGCATGCGGATACTGAATACCTCTTTTTACCCAAGGAACATGTGTCAAAAAAGCTGAGCTCTAGACAGCTTAGAAGATATCAATGCCAATTATGCCATAAACAATTAAGGTCATTCTACAGGAATGATGCTTGGAGACTTGGACATTCAAAGCCAACTGCCTGCCCTTCATACTTGTCCAAGTACATCTCAACATACAGAGAACCTCCATCCCTTCGTCTATACTTACCCAAGGACGTCTCCACTTGGAGATGTTTGTTCATCAACTCAAGGTCCCTATCATCTCCTGCTCTTTCCATGCTCATGTGACTGCCCAATATCTTACCACATGCAATAACTTCCAGTATCTCAGTGCCCAAAGTACCTCCCAATAGACCCAAAAACTATTGATTAGACCTAAAAATTTCATCAATAATAAAAGTTTCTCATCACATCATAGATGAAGAGACTGCAGAAATAGAGAAAACACAAAGCAAATAATCCAGAGCCTAAATTCTAAAAGATGGAAAGATAACTTATTTCCCGGCTGAAAGAATATTTCACAAGGTAAGCCAGGTTTCCCATTGAGTTACAAAGGTTAAAAACTTTAGTACAAAACTTGAACTAAACGAATGAAAGAAAAGCCTGATGCTTCCAACACATTGTAAGAACATTCCACTTCCACAGGCAAAATACAATATGGGACCACTATCCAAGCAACAAGCAACTAATGGCTATAAGTAAATCTCAGATTTTATAGAACTTAGGAGCCCGTCTGTGTACGTGGAAGGTGGAGGAGGAGGTTAGTGGACATGCTTTATACCAAGCAGAGAGGCTCTGAACCCAACTCAAGTTTATACTAAATCCCAAAAGCTTCCCCCAGCCTAATTAGCTACTTCCTAAACAAATCAAATTGTGGATACATTAATTTTCCCAAGCAACACTTGCAACAAGGAATCTAGTGAATGATTTGCTGATTATGATATTATTCTAGACTTGTGTAAAACCTCTTGAACAAAATAGCCAATTAAATATGGAAATAAAATGCCTTCAGTTGAAAGCTTGGGCTCTTCCATGATCCATGCACAGAGAAAACGAATACCAGCATCCATGAATAAAAGTTTGTGGGTAGAGGGGATCTACACTGCAAAAACAATAAAACAAAATTAACATACATCCATCCATATTCAGCATGGAGCAAACTATATTATTACACGAAAAACAAAAAAAAAATCAGTCATAAAGCCAGCAAACAATGGCAAAACCCAAGAACTTATTCTTACAGGATAGGTCTTACTTAATGCACACATACACACAAGAAGACAGGCCAGATAAGTTCTAAAGTTAACCAGCTTGGCCTCTCCAAATTCAAAAGTTAGTTTGCTTAAGGCTCAAGTTCTAACCTCTCAGACAGTAATTTGCATTAGAATGGCTAGACCAATTAAAAATAAAAAATCAAGACCAAAAGGGCTATGAAAATTAAAAATTTAGAGTTCCACTTTTAAATTCACATATTTGCATGAAGAGAAAAGTATGCCCAAAGCAGCATGGATGCTACATGTAGTTCTAATGTTTTCAGCACATATATCTCAGCATAGTGGATTCACAAATTTCACGTAAAGGAATCTTACAAGAACAAGATGAGAAGTTAATAAACATAATTTCTGCCTTGAATGAGAAAAAGACCCAAAACCAACATAGCACAAAAACCAAAATGCAGAAACTTCAAGCATCATCAAAAAACTAATACCCAGTTCTCAACTGTTAGTTTAAGCAATACTAGAAAGTTACCGAAAGAAATGTACTAATCCTATCCGAATATCATCCCATCATTAAGAAGTTCTGAGACGCATGAAACATAACACTAGGCGCAATGATTTACCAACAAGAGAAAAATTGTCATAGCCAGTTCCAAAAGTGAGGGACTCCCTTAAAATCGCATCACTGCCTCTCTTCCCTCTCTCTGTTCCATTGTTCAATCCTGGCTCTGCGCTCCTCGCTCGCCTCCCTTATCGGACTCCTGCCTCGCTTAGGACTGCCGTGCCGCCTCCTTCCACCATCACTGTCATACCTCCCATGCCTGTCCCCACTCCTACGCCCACTGCCGCGGTAATCACGATCCCGGTCTCGATAATCTCCGCGCCTTTCATTTTCCCGTCGGAAATGAGAGGGACTCCCACTCCTGCTCCTGCTCCGACTTCCCCGGAAACGACGGTATCTCCCAAAGAGCTTCCTCCTCAAATCCCTTCCAATCATTTTCACGTGCATGAAATTACAGTAACCGCCACGATTACAGTTGTTTTCCTCAAATTGTCGACACGTGGCTTCGCGAAAATCGGTGACCGGCGAGAAATCAGCAATGATGGGGCGGCCGGAGTAGAAGCGGCCTTGGAGAGCCTGCAAGGCAGCGGCGGCCTGATCTTCCTCCTTGAACTGCACATAGACGTTGCCAATCATGTGGTCAGCGAGGTTATCGCAGACGTTGAGGCTCTCAATCTCGCCGAATTTGTTGAGCTCTTCGAAGATGTCCTCGTAGAAATCTTCGAAGTGCTCCTGAATTTTGCGAGGATCGATGGGCTGACCCTGGGCATCAACGCCGGGGGTGATCATGTCGGGACGCTGGTACATGTTGGACAGGAGCAGAGTCGGAGAGATCGTGGGCCGGTTGTGAAGACGAGAGCATCGATCACCATGGCGGCACGCCCCGATCTTGAAGTAGAAGGGGCAGTTCACGCGGTCCTTCTCGGTGCCAAAGATCGAAGCTAAGTGCTCCGCCATTAAGACCGCCGATTAAATAATTAACCAAACTTCGCCGAGGGTTTTCAAAGATGGGCCCCAAACGGGGAGGTAGAAATTGGGAAGCTTCGAAGAGAGAGAAGAGGGGAGAGACAAGAAATCAAGATCCTGGTGGAGAAGGAGAAGGAAACGAATTGCGCTTTAGGGTTGATCGGAAACCCTAGCCACCACGATCCTGCAAATGGGGAGGAAAACCGGACTGGCAAATGAACCCGGTTTATTTTTATGTTTGGTTACACTCGCTACAAAGACAAGAAGGTTCTAGCATCCAACAGACCGACCGGCCTCCCTCCCTCCGGCTCAACAATGCGATCAGAGACTCAGAGAGTACGTATTTTTGTCCCCAACTATAGGTCGAGCAGTGACAATCGAAATGTTGACTATGCATTGATAGTTGGAGTTTGATTTTTGCCCTCCGTATTAAAGTAAATAAAATAAAATCTTATGTCTATAATTTATCTTATCTATTAGAATCGATGGTTATATAAAAATGGTCATATTTTTGTAAAATTTTTATTAAAATACCCATAATGTCTTTAGCATTATTACAGGTGCTTTGTGTTTGCCCAATAATTAAAAAACTTTATTTTATGTCTTTTTTGACCAAGGCGGACGACGAATATAATATAAATTATGGGATTAAATTATCAAGTCTAAAATCAATAATGATAATGATGCAAGACACATGGATCAATATGTAAGAAATAAGTGACTTAAATTTGATGAGAAGGTCCAATTGTTGTTCTTGAGAAGACATCTTAAATTTATCATGTGATAAATTTAAAAATTTTAATAATTAATCAATATAGTTCAAGAGTTATTGAAAAATCATGCTCGAACTATTTTTATGAATATTACAAAAAATTTTAATTTTATAATAACAAGTACGCATTAATTCTTTTTTTTTTAATCATGATTACTCTACTTATTCTGAATCATTGAGTATTAACTTAATCATCAAATTTTATATCAAAAAAATAGCCACAAACTTATGTTATTGCCATGGCCTCCTCCAACATCAAAATTAATAAACACAAATAAATAAAAAAAAGATCAATATATATGAAAACACAAATTATTAACAAATTTACTTTATTATAATAGCAACGTTGTTTTCTTTGAGAATTACAATTAGGGTTGGTGATGGTGGGCCTTTCTCTATGATTGATGGATATGAAAAAAAATTAACAAATAGCTAGTTCTAGTTTAGTTAGGGTGGTGGTCTTTCATTGTTGGCAATGTTGACTTAGCTTTCTATGGAGGAGAGGGGGAAAGGGTAAGCAACTAGAATTATGTGAGAAGAGGGAAAGGATATATTTATATTAAATAGTGATTTTGTAAATAATTAAATTTTTATAAACATAATAAATTAATATACCATTGAAGTTAGTTCGATTTTTTACTCCTAAAACTAAAATTAAAATCCAAAATTTATGCACTAATAAAAACAAATCAAATTAACTGAAATCTATCAACTCAACTCAATAATTTTGCTCACCTAGAGTTCAATTAAGGTCAAACTGAACCATTGGTGCTATAAACTTCATGCTCCTAAATTGGTTAATTTTGGTTGATTCAGTTTGGTTTTTTAGTAAAAAAAGCAAAAGTTTCTGCAAGGATAAGGTGCACCAGGATGAGGCATGTGATTAACCAAGAGGCAAAGGGCTCCAAGAGGAACTGAAAAGATCGCCCAGGAGGGGCACAGCATCAAGATAATTACACAATGTTACACGTGAATACTAGTGAAAAATATATTGCACAGCATACTATTCACGCGGTACATTAAATCTTTTGTGTCATACAAAGCATCAGTGTCCTTGGTGCCATAGAATTTCCCACTAGATAATGCCATGATTTGCAAGAAATGATAACTTGTTGAAAGTTTCAATGAGTTTTAACTCAGAATCAGACAGCATATAATGAAAGAAAATGAAAAAGATAATGGAAGAACAGTAATTTATCAGGCAAAAGCACAAAGAGTGTGCTTCTGCAATTTTCATTGAGATACCTGGAATGTCAATAACAATAGAGAGTGACAAACTGTGGTTCTAGAAATTACATAAAGAGATCTGGAATGACAATGGCAATAGAAAGGAACAGTATCAAAGGATCAAGCTCTAAAAGACAAAAGCTCACCCATGAATTTATTCAAGTAACAGCACAACAAAGTACAAGCGTGAAGAAGCCTTTGTGCTTCGATTATCTGGGAAGACATTTTGATGGAAAGTTGCGCAACGGGTTTTCCCTCAACAGCTCTGTTTCCCTGCAAAATATGACAACAGTAAAAATTTTCCACCGCCCGCACAAAATTTAAGATGCCTAGTTAATGTGTCTCAGATCGTTAACGGCTTATTGCTTACTTTTTGAGGTCTTGACTGTGCAAACTAGTAGATTTTCCAACCTCACTGTCCGTTTTAAAATTTCTGCAAAAAGATAAAAGATTTAAATCAGCAATGAGGAATGAATCTCGACAATGAAAAGACACTTATATCCACTTAGTGAAAGAAAAAGAAAAGATATTGTATTCAAGTTTTTGTTTAATATGCCCCCCTTAATATCCCCACCACACACACACACCACTGCCACCGCCGCCCATCGACATGATTTGCTAGCAATGTATCTATATCAATGAACTCAGAAACACCCTATCCAAAAGCATAAACTTCCCTATAAATAAATAAGAGCATTGATTAAAAAAGGATCCTCTTTCAAACACAAAGAGAGGAAGTTGAGTAGTTTTCCCTTAGGGCATTCTATGCCCTCAAAAGCTCTTCTATACATTTCTCTCCATATGTTCTACAGCGCACACAGAAAAGAGCTGTTTCAAATGCTTTTAATGCTCCTCCTAACTGTTTTAACACCATGACAGTTCTTGTTAGGAAACTGTTACTTTCGTACTTTATGAAAGAACTATAATTATTTCATAAGGTTAAAGTTATGGTAGGATCTACCTTTCTTCTTTATTTCCTTTCTTTTTTCAGAATGCATAAATAGTTCTGTTTCTTCTTCCTGAGAGCTCATGGTCTCTGGAGGATCTCTTTCAACAATCACATCTAGAAAAATCAGAACCAGCAGTGCTGATTGGCTTGCTAGTAATAGACTTTCCTTGCAAGACAGATAGGTGATCTAGGGAGCTAATAATACAGCCATTTTGTAGCTGATCTACAAAGGAGTCACTTCTCAGGAAAACTAGAGTCTAATATTTGTGTGAAAAAGCTTCTTTCACTTCTTCAACTAGCCTCATGCTATATGGACCAAATAGAAAGTTGGTAGGCACAAAAATTACCAAGTCTTCTACCAGGTGTATGATTACCCATAACTTCCCCAACTCATATATCCCCAAAACCTGTCATTTTACATCTTCCTCCAATGCCCTCTATTAAGTCATCAGTTGCACTAAAAACTTAAAACTACTAAAAATGGGTTCAAGAATATATCAAAATTTTCTAATACTTGTTCTCATTTCACATAGACATAGCAAAACAAGTTGCTCTACCACATGCAGAAAACCTTATGTAATTAAAGCTCTAAAACCATACTTAAGTCATTAAGTCCAAATGCAAAATGAGCCCAGCAGTGTTCATCAAGATTTCTATCACACACCCTCAACCTATAGCCAATTCAAGGCTGTGAAATGGCTGTCAAACATCAGCATTTGTATTTCAATCATGTGATTTATGCTGTCTTTTCTGAGTCATGTCACTCAACCATGAAACATTCAGAAGTAGAGTTGTTTATTACGGACTGATAAACAACAATTAAAACTATTTACAAGGAAAATAATGGTTCTGCCGAGCAACCTTTTTTTTGGTTCTATGTCAACGTAACTGCAAACCTGGCTTGAATTATTTTGATGTATTATCTACTCTGTGCATGCAAACTACCATCAAGAAGAATGCCAATTGTATATCAAACTTGAAGAAAGGTTTAATTACTCACTCTGCACATTCCTCATCAACAAAGACCTCAATGCAGTCACTGGCAGTTGTTTGTCGAGTTCTAGATCCAGCTCTACGTGGAATCTGGAAAAATAAATTCGATGGGTTGGATAGACTCAGGTATGAAGTGATAAAAAAGCGTAGTTAAAAGCAGATGCAAATTTGACATTAACATATTCAGTACTCAAAACTAACCTTATTTGATGTCCACTTGCCAGGTATTGCATTATTCTCTTTGTTTCTCTCTGCTCGAGCTCCAAGACTATGCCATGATTTTGAGTCAGTCAGGGACAACTTTGGTTGATGAACCAAGCTTCCAGCAGTAGTGGTATCTTTATAAATGGTAAGTGGAGTACCTTGAGCCCTATCACATAAAAAAATTAAAGAAATGACACCTTAAAACAGAAGCGTTTGACATTGTAAATCATTATCAATTCTATAATCTCACAAAACTCCCACAACAATCAAAAGCCTTAATATCCCCAGCAGGTGGGGGGTACATGATGATGCAGGGGCATGCACCCCCGAAAACTACAGTTACCAGGGGGAGGGGCACACCCCTATATAAGGCACATGTTTGCAAGCTGAATAGCTTATGTGGGACGATTCTCGTCCGACATCAAATACTCCTACCTAGCGGAATCCTCAATTCTATAATCTCACAAAACTCCCACAAAAATCAAAAGCCTTAATACCCCCAGCAGGTGGGGGGTACATGATGATGCAGAGGCATGCACCCCCGAAAACTATAGTTATCAGGGGGAGGGGCACACCCCCATATAAGACACATGTTTGCAAGCTGTCTTATGTGGGACCATTCTCGTCCGACATCAAATACTCCTACCCAGCGGAATCCTCATGCCAATTGACCAACAAACTCCCCCGGCCATCGAGAATCCTCACGCCAAACCGTTTGGGTGGAGTGCCATGAGGCAAACCTCGCTTTGATACCAAATGATGCAAGGGCATGTACCCCTGGAAACTGCAGTTACCAAGGGGAGGGGCACACCCACATATATAGCACCTGTTCGCAGGCTGAACAGCCGATGTGGGATGATCGTTGTCCTACATCACATGAATTCTATAACTCTAGTCATCGCCATCCATGGCCATATCCTCTTATCTCGTAAAGCTCTAAACTAGTCAAAAATAAAAACAATAATAATTATAAAATAAACTTGTCATAGGAACCTTGTTATTGGTTTGATGACTTTTTGCAGAAAGATAATAATTTATGAGTGATATTTGGATGATAATCATTTTTTTTTTTTAGAGAAGCAAAAACCTTATAATTTTTTCCAGTTAGGGTTTTGGTTTAGTCCTAAAGTGTGGTCTTTTCAGAACATTTGTCAATACCAATTTCATACAGAAAAGGTGCAGAGTTTTAATTTCAATTTGGATTATTCAGCTGAATGAATCCACACAACGTAAAATGTATTTAACCAGTCAAACAAGCCAATAACAGGTCACCATACCAGAAAGGAAATGCTACTGACAGCAAATACAAAGTTACGAGAAGTTCTAAATCTACAGCAAAGCACCATTCTTCCCATCTGAGGGACATTCAAGAAGATGACGCAAAGTATTATTTTATATATTTACTTCTTAACATAAGAAGGAGCAAAAACACCAGAACTCACCTATGCTGCTTCAATTTTTTCGAAGGAAGTTCAGAACTTTCTGTATTTTGGGGTCCTGCAACAACAGAAAAAACTTAGCAAGCAAAAATTTCAAACTGTACAAAGACAACATTGGAACTTACGATTTTCTCCCCTAGTCAATACGCTTCCAAAACTTCGGGCTGGAAAGTTGTTCTCTATTAAATCTTCCTGATAATTCAAATGAGGGGAAGTTAAAATGGAAACTGTACCAAACAAAAAGAAATGGAAGATGAGAAGAAATAGAATATAGTATTGCATACTTCTGTAGCTTTTGGTCTTCCCATTGAACGTGCAATAAATTTCTTATAAGAATCCTTCAATTTTTCGCTTGGTTGAGCATCCCTAGTGCACATAAAATGTAATAGTTTGTAATAGCCATTGCAAATGAAAATGCCAAACTTAATAAACAACTGTAGAGAACAAAACATGGAATGTTGGTAATGAAGTTACAGAGAATTGAAAATCCATCTGCAGGTCACCAGAAAAACAATATTTGAACTTAAATAACTTAAAAAGTAAAATGCTAGTCTTACGTAATCATTTAAAAAGTTCTGTTACGAGAATGATGATGTTAGTGACATTCTAGTAGTAACACAATATCTTCATGGGTTTTTCCATTTTTTGAGGACAGGATCACAACTCTACCTCATAATTATGACAAAATTTCCAACAGAGCTATCAATAAATTAACCATTAAATACAGGTTTCCCATCCCAAAATTGGATGATATGCTTGACATGCTAGCTGGATCTTGTGTTTATTCAAAGATTGACTTGAAGAGTGGTTAACACCAAATCAGAATAAGAGCTGGAGATGAATGAAAACAGATTTTTAAGACCAAGGAACAACTCTATGAGTGGCTGGCAATGCCTTTTGGATTGTCTAATGCACCTAGCACCTTCATGAAATTTATGAACAATCAAGTGCTGAAACCTTCTATTGGGAAGTTTGTTGTTGTGTATACTTTGGTGTGCAGCAGGGACAAACAAAGTCACATTGAACACTTGAAGGCTATTTTGTAACTTATGAGGCATAATCAATTATATCCTAATGTCAAGAAATGCAGCTTTGTGGTGGACAGATTGGATTTTTCGGGATATATTACTTCTGCAAATGAAATCGAAGTTGAACCATCAAAGATTGAAGGTATAACTAGCTGGCCTACTCCCAAAACTATTACAGAGGTAAGAAGCTTCCATGGTTTACCAGCCTTTTACAGGAGATTTATAAAATTTCAGCACCAATGTAGCATCTATCACAGAATGTCTCAAAGGCAGAAAGTTTTCTTGGACCTTGGAAGATGAAAAAAGTTTTGAGAAGATAAAGAGACGATTAACACAAGCACCAATATTGGCCTTACCAGATTTTGACAAACTCTTTGAAGTTGATTGTGATGCATCAAAGATTGGAGTCGGGGCTGTTTTTGAGGCAGGAAGGAAGGCCGGTGGCATATTTCAATGAAAAGCTTAACAAGGCTTGGCAAAATTACTCCACCTATGACCTAGAGTTTTATGGTATTCTTCAGGTATATTGAACAAATTCAAAATCAGATTATTGATCTCATAGACGACTCCAATCAGCCTAGGGTCAGTGATGATGCAACTGCTTATGCTAAGAATTTGAAAGATGTTCAAGAAGTTAGACAAAGGCTTGAAAAGGTGAATCATCATCACGAACTTCCTCAAGACCTTGATATATCATCAAATTTTAATGTGGCAGATTTGTATCCTTTCCATGGCAATCTATAAGTTGAATTGCAAGAGGTTGAGTGTAAGAGTCCATCCCTGGTAACTCCTAGCAAAGGAGGAAGGGTCCATGCTGTTATACATGTGCGGGAGGTGAAGACTAGAGTTGGAAATTATTTTAGATTTCTGGTAAAATGGGTGCTTCCTCACAAAGGGGGTTGCAGTGACCAGGCCCGAGTAACTATTTACCAAAAACACAGGTCTCTGCAAAGTCAACAAACAAATCGGATTATGAAAATTCATGGATTAGTGAAGAGCATTTCATGAAAGTTGACCCTGAATGTCAGGCATCCAAGTTGAAATCTCACTCAGAGGTGAGTTCTTTTTAAAAAGGGAGGAATGATGAAAACCTGTACATAATTCTTATTTTTCATGTGTTTTTTTCTAATTGGGTGTTAGGGGTATACTAGTAATTTTCAGCTTTGGGGGTATATTTTGGTGTAAGTTAGTTTTGGGGTGTGGTGTCTTTTTGCATGAGCAAGTGTTTTGTAGGGATTCCTAAAAGATTAGCAATTTTTAGGACTTACTTGCAAAATAGGAGTTGGCTTCTTTTGGAAACTTGATGGCTGGTATAAATAGAGCTTACTCAGCCACTTCTAAAGGACCTTTCAACATTTTGAAGACAGAGATCTCTACATATAGTTTAAGCTCTAAACCAGCTAGGGTTTTGAAGATTTGGAGGTTTGGGTTTTGAGGATTTAACCCCGCGGTGCCAATCCCTCCACTGCTGTTCTAGGTTTGAAAAGGTGTGATTTCAGTTGCTTCAGCATGTTATTTGCACATCATTACAGTAGTGTATCCTTGTTGTATTTTTTGCAATTTTGCTGTCCCTATTGGCATCAGTGTCAGACATGGATGCTCACCAAACACTCTGACATAGGTGCCAGAGATACCAAATGGAGTGTCCTAAAATTTTTTAGTATCATTTTCATTTTTTTGACACGTCATCTAAGGCACGACATGTATCTATTGCTTGGGATACATGATGGAAATTCCATGGAATATTTTGGAATAAAATTTACAAATACAACACAAGTAAGGTTATTATATAAATCCAACAAACATGCTTCCTTTTTTCTTTTTCTTTTAGGGTTTAATGATGTTTACATTATCATTATCATGGATTTAATGGCATTAGTTGTAATTCTTTCAACAGTTTTATATATATCATTATTATAAAGAAATGGCATCTTCATATTGGATTGTGAACACTTTTTCAATATTTTCAGTGTTTTTAGTTGTTGTATCCATGAACACCACTCACAAAAAAGAAAAAATATTACTATTTTTTCCGAGTGAGATAAAAGCTTGCAAATGTTGTTGTATTATTATTCTTGCCATATTCTTATCTTTATTTGTTCAAATTGTATCCCTTGTCCATTTCCAGATTCATATCCATACCCAAATCTGTATTGATGCTTCTTTGGTATCAGCATTCCATAATTCTTAATCAAGGATTATAGAGATCATACTTGATTGTGAAAGCAATTTTAATGCACCTAAAGCTAGTAACCCTTTGTTCTAGCACAACTAAGGGCAAAAGTGCAGTTGAACAGTGATTCACCCTTGAATCCAGACAACTAGAAATGGTGCACCTAACACTAAATTACTGATGATTAGATTATCACAAAATATTTAAAAATTCAAACACTAATTCTAATAGCAATAGACTTAAAAGGGCATTCCCAATGGACAAGACTCCCAGCTTTGCGAGAGTCGTACTTGCATATAACTTTCCCCTTATATTTTCTTGCAAGGAGGCTGTTTCTGCTTTGCAAATGATAGTATTTATATTATGATCTTATCATTGACAAAAACTTGTAATCAATGCTTTCTTCTATTTTATTGATAAGAAATTGCAGCTTCTAGACAAAGATACAAGTGAAATCAATTCAACATGTCATCTTCAATAGTGAAAAAATGAAACTACAAGATAAAAGGAAACATGAGTTTACCAAGACATCCCTCGATTAAAAATTTCGTTTGCTGTTTTAATCTTGTTCTTGGATTCCATGTGCAGAGCATATGATATGAAGAAAATGGAATGTGTTTGCCCAATTTTGTTTGCTTCTAGAAAGCTATATATTACTTCAGCATCAGCACAATTTTCAGCCTGCAATGTAGTTGCAGTTTCAATGGTCATTTCTCAAGACAAGGATAAACAGATTCTAATGAACACTCACAGCAGCATTCAAATTTCCCAAGATTTATCATTAAGGAAGAAAGGGAAATAATAGTAAAGGAACTCACATATTCCAACCACACTTTAAGGTAACGGAGATCATCCTTGTAGCGGTCATCATGCCAAAACATACGCACACATTTTTCATAAATAACCACCAACCCTGAGCAGTCTCCTCCAGGAGGGAAGGCATCTTGAACCCATTTAATGCACCTTTGGAGGAACAAGAAAACATTTGGCAAATGAATTAACCTAGTATGCAAAAATTAGTAATTGCCATTATGACTGAAGTCAATGTCCAAAACTGCAAATGCTAGACTTTTCTATAATGAATAGTCGACTGCCCGAGAAAAGGTTTACACACACCAAAAATAAAATAAAAAAATCCATAGTAACGTGAGCCTAATCAAGTTGATGGTTAAACAGGTTTTTTGCTTTCTGGAAAGTATACATAAATACAAGGCTGTTTTGCTTGGTTCAACAAGGTTTCTTTGAATTGTTGGGAATGAAAACAACATATTACTTGGACTGAAATGATTTTCTTATTCTTCCTTTTTTCTTTTATCTTACCCTTGGTCTTGTCCACAGAAAAGAAGAGTCTGAACATAGATTCCAAGAAAGACAATAAAATCAAATTGGACGGACATAGGTTTGAAAACTGTAGCCGGTTAGTTCGGCAGGTGGACTGTAAGAATTGGGTAACATAAAATGACATTCTAGAAGACCTGCAATTTCTTTGCAGTCTCTATCTACATGCAGCCAGCAACAAATGAGAAAAAAAAATCCGAAACTACAAGAATCAAAACCCTAGAATTGACCTCCGTCAACAGAAGAAAAAGAAGACGAAATGGAGAAATTGAAAGCTCACTCAAGCCATGGCTGAAGAGGATCATCCCCTTTGTACTCGTCAATCGCTTCGATCAACCTCCTGCGGACGAAATATGAAAATAAGAATAAGAAGATCCATAAATAAGGAAATGAAACGTCTCTTAACAAGATTCTGCGGTAGAACCAAAAAGGACATAGGGCAAGGGGAGATGATGAGAGCAAGTTAAAGAGTAGTTACCTTCGAGTGTCAAAGAGGGACTTCTTGAGCTGATTGTCGGTGTGAGATTTGAGGGCGTCGTTGAGAAGGCGAACATTTCGGCCTCTCTTCAGGGGCTTGACATTCTCCTTGAAAAGTTCCCATTCGTTACCAGTGGTACCTTGCTTCGAGTAAAGGAACTCCGTCTCCGGATCCAACTTCACCTCAGGGTTCTCCATGTTTCTAGTCTGCTGTCTGCTCTACGGACAGGAGAGAGAGAGAGGAGGGTAGAGGTTTCAAAATTTGAAATGGGAATTAGCGCCCCAATCTAATGTAGCCGTTGATAGGAGCAGGGTTGGCAATGGCAAATGCATACAGGTGTGCCAGGTCCTCTTCCCGGCCCACTGAACCGAGGGCCCACCTTTTCGTCGGAGCGGAGGCTATATAATAATATAATAATAATAATTAAACGTAATGCGGCGCTTTTCATGCCTTTGTCGCTTTGTGTTCGGATATGAAATTATTTTTATTGTTGTTATATAGAAATATTTTAATTATAAAAACATTCATATTTTTAAAAATAATTTTAAAATTTAAAATATATTTAAAGATTAACTACTACTCTAAAAAAATAATTGACATAACATTTCAACTATTAATTAAATATAAGAATAATTTTATTTATATAATTTTCCTTTTATCAAGACATAGTACAACGAAACAAATAAACAATGGGTCAATTTTATTTCTTTATTTATGAAAACTTATATTTTTTTATAAAATATTTTTACAAATATAAAAAATTAAAAAGTATGTTCAAAACAGTTTTTTTTCTAAATTAGAGATTAGAAAATATTTAAAAGATGTTATATGAAAACATGTCTTTATAATTTGAGCTCCGGTTAGAATCTTACTAACCTAACTTGGACGGAAATGAAAACGGAAAACGTTTCCAATACAAAATTGAATTAGAGAAGTGATATTTTTTAAAAAAATATAAAATGAAAAAGCATGATAAAGTGTAAATTAAAAAATATATATGAATTTTTTTATAATATAAATTTTAATATAAAAATATATACAATTCTAAAAAATATTATAATTCAATCCCCCATTATATTTATACAACTAGTCTATCTACATACACACATAGACAAAAATTATCTATAGAGGAGCAAATCAAGCAATTGGCAATGATCGAGAGAGAGAACGATCGACGGCGACCATAAGAGGGAATGACAACCTTTGCGCGAGGCTCGATCTTCAAGATTTGATGATGAGGGAACGAGGGAACATCGTGATGCATGGTGAGGGAATTTCGATATTTGAAAACACAAAGAATAATAAGACTAAACATTAAATCTTGGTTATATAACATAATCGGTCGCCAAAAATACATTTTAATTAATTTTTTTTAATTTACAAAATACCCTCGAAATGTTTCGTAAATATTAGAAACGGCTTAAAAAACGTTTCGAGCCATCTTTATAGTTTCCACATCAAAATTGTCAATAATAATTTTTCCTTTTACATCTTTTTTTTTTAATATTTCATTCAAGTACACCCAATAACTCACCACATCTTCTTCTTATCTTCTTTATTGCCTTCTACCGTTACAATAGCAAGCACAATCGGTCTCTTCTTTTGCCATCTTCATCTCTATCAGTATTACGATAAGTACCGTTGGCACTCCCTCTTCCTCTTTTCTTGTCATCCTCATTTCTCGACCAAAACCATCGCGCCTCCTTTTACCATTGTGATGTGATAGTTTTTTTTTTTTCCTGTCAATCTGTCCTAATCATTCACATCTCTCATTGTTAGCGATTTCTACATCTCTGCATCTTGTTTTAAACAAGTTTTATATTTTTTTTCCTGATATTTTGTAGGAATTGAAGCATAGAAATAGACATAAAAACTGAAAATAAAAAACAAAAAAAAATTTCCACAAGTAAACAACGCTAAGGCTTTATTTGGGATATATTTAGTAAATATACAAAATAAAAATGAACAAAAAGCAAATTATTCTATATTTGTTTACTCGTTGAAGAGAGTAAGAATTAAAAGTAAGGAGAAATTTGAATTGAGGGTATTAATGCAAAAAAATAGAACATTTTTGCAAAAATTTATGCTTTGTTTTGAGTATTATAAAATAAATGATATTAAATATTTTAGAATCTAAAATTAAAGAATCCTCTTCCATCAATCTCCATTCCATTTTATTCTTTAAACGCATTAGAAAACATAAATCACACAGCAAGACTTTAAATAAATCAAAAAAGTAAATCATATAATATATAGTATAATTCATTTTATTTATTCAATAATTGAGGTAGAGACTCATCTCTTACAATAAACCCTTTAATGGGTTCATGAAGAACAGTTCAATTGTCCACCGATTACACGTCTTGATCTTGGCGAGGGCTGTTATTAGCCACTTAAGGTAAAGTGAAGTCGTGAACTTATCCATAGAAGAGGGTGGTTGTTGTGGATAAGGAACATGACATGACTTTACGTGCATTATTATTTGGCTGATGCCCCGCCAACGTTATTTCTTGTAAGACGGATTCCACAGTGTGATACTGATACCAACTGTTTTAAGCCGTGTTTGGTATCAATTTTTTATTTAATTTTTGTTGTTAAGAGTTTATAATAAGGTTTTAAGTATTTTGTTGTAAAATTATAATTAATTTTTTATGTGAAAAGTTTTACTTATTTTTTGAATTTTTAGCAATATTTTTAAAAATGAAAAACTCATTAATAAATAATTTTTAATATTAGTATACCAAAATTATATAAATAAAAATTTTAAAAATATTTATAAACTTAAGTTTAAACGTTTTTGAAGTCACGGGGACGAACAATGAGCAATGGAAAGAAAGGACATAAAAGTAATTATGCGCGTACAAATCACCCTCAATTTGTTTATTTTGTGATATCTATGCATCCGCCGAGTAGCGAGGGTCGAAAGAAGACGAAGAAAGGGATCGGAAAAGGGGGAAACCAGCTGCCAATCAGAGCGTCCTATCCGGAGCTGGCGTAGGTCGATCCGTCCACGTCGAGGTTCGTTCCGGTTGCTTTCTTTTGAGGAAGTTATTTGAAGCGGTTCGATCAGATGGCGTCTTTGGTTAATGTTACCGCTTTGAGGGTCGGCAAGTCGGCGATTGGAACAGGAACCGCTGCTCCGACTAATTATCCGGCTATCCAAAGCCGGCGCCCTCTGTATCTTGGATCCGGGGATCGTAGGTTGGCGGAGAAGAAACTAATCGGTTTGATCGGAGGGAAACGGAAGATGGAGGCGGTGAAAGCGATGGTGGCCGGCGGAGGAGGAGGAGGAGAGGGAGTGGCGAAGTACAAAGGGACGCAGAGGAGGGAGAAGGAGCTGACGGAGATGATAGAGAAGAAGGTGCAGGAAGCGAAGGAGGTGTGCGAGGGGGACGAGAGGTCGGACGAGTGCAAGGTGGCCTGGGACGAGGTGGAAGAGGTCAGCCAGGCCAAGGCTCATCTCCGCCTCAAGCTCAAGCTTGACAAGCTCGATCCTCTCGAGTCCTTTTGCCAGGACAACCCTGAGACCGACGAGTGCCGAATCTACGAAGACTGAGCAAACGACGGTCTCGAGATCGTCGAATAACGATCGGCTATGTATGAGTAACTAGTACAAGATTGCTCCGAGGGCTGCTCCTGATTGCGAACCGCTGCCGCTGCGGCTGCGGCTGCCGATCGGAATCGGATCATTGCACCCTGGCTCAGTTAGTTGCTGCCGTCCTTTCTTCTTTAATTATTGTTGTCGGCCATGGTAGTAAATTTACATGATTCTGGCATTGCACTAGGAACAGCCTGATGTAGTGTAAAATCTCTCAGCTTTGTTAAATTTCTCTTTTAGAGCATAAAGGTGTTGTTGCAATGGATTCTTCCAAATTCTACGATTAGGGTTTAAATTTTTACTCAAATTTTGTGTGTGTTTATTTGTCACAGCTAATAAAGTTCGCACGTAAAATTAGTAATTACTAGTTCTTATATACATAATTGTTGTAAATTATTGATGAATAATTATTGTATCCTCCAACCCCAATTTTTACTTATAAATATAGAAATTTGGTTCTTAATAACGAATAGACTTTTTGAGGTAACATTATATTGATTTTTTTCTATGATTTCTCTCTCTCTCTCTCTCTCTCTCTGTACCAGTCTAGGGACGATTTCACTTTAATTCAGATGTGATTATATTCAATTATTCTCTTTTTTTTTTTTATCAATTTTGCAATAATAATCATTTTTTTTTAAATATCCTTATATGTCGTAGGGTTCAACATAATTGTGAATATTGAAGGGGATAAAGTACATGGCAATTATATTGAACAATGTTGGGCACTATTTCAGATATATAGTTAATATAATATGTATTAATATATATAAATAATAATGTTTTTGCATACAAAGTGATAGGATAAAAAACATAAATTATTTAGTTTTATGGTAAATATTTTGTATTACAAGATACTCAGATGGGATCAACCGTATAAAAAAAAAATATTAATGAGATATTTTATAATAAAATTAAAATGACTCATATGAAAAATAAGTCATGTGATGCTTAATTAAGATACATTGGTCAAGTGGCCCGAGGCGTAGATCAATTGGCAAAGAAATAATTGTTGGGGTGTTGCTCTTTGGTCTTTTAAGTTTTGTGTTCGAGTCTTGATATGAGATAATTCAGTAGGCAATGAGTGACCATAAAAATGAAAAATGTTTACTACTCTAACGTTTGCAGTTGTGTTAGAGGTCGAAACTTA
This sequence comes from Diospyros lotus, assembly GCF_014633365.1. NCBI lineage: Eukaryota > Viridiplantae > Streptophyta > Magnoliopsida > Ericales > Ebenaceae > Diospyros > Diospyros lotus. Next base: position 33,974,330 of record NC_068345.1, read on the forward strand.
TCTGCTAGGTTTCCTAATTTACCTTTTATACTGAAATCGTAGGGTCGAAAAATGGGGGCGCTTATGATAGTGCAACAACCAAAGATACATTGGTCAAGTGAAAAAAAAAAATAGATAGTATTTGAGAAGATAAAATAAGTGTTCAATAAATATCACGTGTTGATATAGTATTATAATTCATTAATAATTTATCATATATACATGATTTGTCATTATAATTTAAAAAATTAATTTTTGTATTTAACAAATTTTAATAGTAGCTAATTCTCCTAGTCACCCCTCATCAATTAAGATATATTTTAAAAAATAAAAATTAAATTATAATCACTAACAGTAATCTGTTATAATTTAGTAAATTCTTTTTTTTTTTACGCATAAAACTAGACAATCATCTAGTTTAAATTATAGACGCATGATATTGTTAATACATTATGATACCACAAATCACCATAATAATATTATTATAGTAAATTAACAATTATAAGTCTTAATATCATTAGGTAAATTGATCACATGAATTACATAATTTGTAAAACTATTATTAGATGAATCACTTACGACTAAATAAAGACGTGGTAAGTGAAGAGCTGCATTATTGCTATGCCTAACGCTTAGTTGCTTAGTTAGAAATAGTATTTGTTAATTAAGATATGAGCTAAAAAATATTAGATATGAGAAATAGTTTAGATGTTTATCCTTTTTAATGCATTTATTAAACTTATTTGATATTTCTCAAAAAAAATCTCATGTGACTTTTATCTTACTTTTTACAAATAAATTTATCTGACCCTCTCTTCAGATAAATTTATCTGGTCTCCTCTTTAAATGACTTTATCTGATATTTTACAAATAAACCTAAATTATTTATATGCTACTCATAAGATAATTAATGTTATTTAATATATTTTTTAAATTTAAATTTACTAAGTCTTATTTTTATAATAAAATTAGTTTGAAAGAATTTATTTATTTAAATATAATAATTAATTTCATTTAATATATTTTTAAATTATCATATATTTTGATAATTTTTAAAATTTAAATAAAATTATTCATTCCACCGATTTTTAAAATTAAAATTTCTCCCTCTCTCTATATTTTATTATCTAATAAAAATTATAATTTTTAAAATTATTTTCTTCAATTTTATATTTTATTATCTATTATAAAAATATATTTTAATAATTTTTAATAATTCATATAAAATTATTCTAATTCTATCAATAATTATTTTTACTTGTTGAATCTTTTCACAATCTATTTTTGAATATAAATTTAGACAATAAAACACTATTTTTAATTTTAAGTTTTGTTGACAATTCACATTAATTATAAAATATTATTTTAATCATAAATTTGTTATTATGGTAACATATAATTTTAAATAAATTTAATAATAAAAATATTTTATTGGAAAATTTTTATTTTAGTACTTATCATATATATTTAATAAATATATAAAAAATTATAATTCTTAATAAATTTTTAAAAAATTAATAAATAATTTAATATAAATTTTAAAATATTTTCTAAATTTATTTTGATGATTTCATATATAAGTTCAAAAAAGATCTTATATTAATACTTTCTAATTTATAATTTTAAGAAACGCTGCTCTCCAGCCGGCTAAAACCGGAGGAGCCACTGTCAATCGGCTCCGCTATATCATCATTATCGTCATCGTCATCGTTATCAGTGGATTATGGCTCTGATTCAGCAGTCTCCAATTTCATCGTCGTCGTCCTCCTTCTTTGGTTCCTTCCTCAGCAGCGGGCTCCTTTGCAGAGTTGCCGGCTCCAAGCCTCTGAATCTCTGTACAAATCCCAAGCCCTCCAAACGGTATCGTGGCTGCAAAGCTTCGTGGCAAGAGGTCCGTTCGGTTTTCCCCGGGTTTCTTATAATTTTCGCATTTTACTGCTTCATTAGGTTGTAATTTTTTGCCTGGATGTTTCTTCTTTCGATGATTTTGTTGCTTGTTAACCGTGAAGCTTGCGGGAGTTCTAGTATTCTCTGCAATTCCTTTCACGGCGGTGAAAGCCATTGCCAATAGTCCTCTCGGAGAGTTGCTTCAGAGACGATTGGAGGAGAGAAAGAAGACTGCCTTAGAAAATTCTTCCAAATTCAAGGCACTTGCTGCAAAGGCAAGAAAGGATAGGTAACTGTTTTCCGCTCGGGGACATTATCGTTAATTTTTTTTTTTTAAATTTGTTTGTGGTCTCTTTTGTATATTGTGCATTGCTTGGCGACCATGAATGTGATGGAAATTGAAGGAACACCTCACTCAAACGAAGTTGAATAAAAGAAATTATGAATGGAAGCCGTTAAGACTAGTTCACTGTGAAGCCGGTGATCAGCTGTTGAAGAATGGCAAGAGAGAGAATGAAGGAGAAGAAAGAAATGAATTCAGAGAGTTGGAAGAAGAGAAGGAGGATTAGTACTTATTGCGTGAATATTCAATACGAGAGCTGATTATTTACACAAGCCACAATTGGCGCCAATAGCTAACTAACTAAACAACTAAAAAACTGTTTGCTATCATAACAATCATTCAACTGCCAATACAAAACTCAGTGAGTTTTGTACGCCAAGATCCAAAACTCAGTGAGTTTTGAATTTTGAATTCATCTTATTCTTTCTATAAATAGAGCTGCATATTTATTTATCAGATGAGCAGTGGACTGTACCAATTAGAGCACATTTGAGATTGTGAGTTCTGGTGTATTGAGATTTTGGGGTTGAGTGTGAGAGTTTTATCTCTTTTATAATCTTATGTTAACATAGTGAATTTGGTTGTTCCTTCTCTTGTAGACATAGGCAATTTGCCGAACTATGTTAAATTCCCTGATTTTGATCCTGTGATAGTGTGTAGATAGAAAGTCCTTAGTTCTAGCTCATTAATCTGTAGGGTCTTTATCCTTGCCATAAGTTGTTGATACAGAGTATGCTAGGATATCCATTTCTGTCCTCACACTTCCCTCTCATCCAGAAGGTAATCAACAGCTTGCTTAACTAATCTTCCAGCTCAGTGTCCCTCCTCCAGCTATACATCCAGCTGGATTGTTAATCCATGTACTTTTGGGGCCTTTTTCTTTCTCGCACTAATCTTCTTCTTGAAGCAGTAGGAACATTCTCTTCTATATCTTGGTAATCTGCATCTCTTCCTTCCCCTGCTCTTCCCTGTCTTTTGTTCTTCAGTAATTGTTGAATATCTTCCTTACTGTTTGAGGATGAAATAGGACACATCCGTGGACCTTGGTTTCATGATCACATCTTGAAAAGAGAATCAGCTCTAAGATCAACAAGTGATGCTTCACTGAGAATTATAGATGTCTCCTACTCCTATCATTTGACCTAGATAGAAAATTCTCTTGTTGAAAACTTTTCACAAGTTGGGATGGGACCAATCTTTTAGCTTAGTTTTTCTTGAATTCCCATTTCTTTTTCTTTGAAGGACCTGATTTCATTTGAATGGTTACTGTTTCTTATTGATCACAGATGTAAATTTAGTTATTCCTTGCATGACAATATGTGCACGTTAAGCTTGGGGACAGGTTTATGAGTAGAAGTAGTTTACCATATGTCAGTTGTTTAACCCAGCTCATCCAATCATAAACATAGCTGATTTTTTCTATTTAGGACGCACAGTAAATTGTGTGCAACAAATATCATCCCAGCTACTTAGAAGCTGCTACTTATTTATCTATGTCCATTACTGGACAAAATGTTTTAATTAAGGTTAATCAAGAGTATGCATGCAAATTTATTGAAGACATTTGGCCGTATGCTCAAGGTTCCACAATGCTGAGGGTGGTCTATTCCTTTTTGAAGACCACCTTGTTTGAAGATAATATCTTGTTTAAAATTTTGGACTTGTTGGTTTGAAAATTTTAGTTAATGGGACTTACATTATGTAAGCTTACATATATATATATATATATATATATATGTCTCTTGTTTCTTCTAGTTCTCTGAATATGATAACTGTTGTAATTGCCTATAATTCATAAATCCTTAAATTTTTTTTCTTCCAGTTAGGTTGGATAAGTTTGTTCGTAATAGTGGTTGGTTTACTTCAGTGCTTATGAAAGTATTGGTTCACTACTTAAATGATCTATTCTTAGGTGTGTTGAAGACCTTCATAGCCTGTGCAGCACTTCCTGTTCTTGCTCCAATTCGCTATATATCATTGCTTGCTAGATCTAAGTGCACTTTTTCATAGGAATGCCAAAATGAGCTATATTGCTACTACAGTAACCCAAGGGCTGTTGTTAGTTTTCCTCTAAATGAAAGGACAATTATGTGTTCCGCTAAGATGTTTAACTACTACCACATGTAAGCAATCTGCAATCTTATCATCTTTTGTTGTTTTAACTTCATGCTATTTTATACATGCAGTGCTAATTGTCTGAGCCTTGCAGCTTGTGGTATGGAGAGAAACGCCCCCGCTGGCTTGGTCCAATTCCACATGACTATCCTTCATATCTGACTGGAGAACTACCTGGGGACTATGGCTTTGATGTTGCAGGTCTGAGCAGGGATCCTGTGGCTTTGCAGAAATACTTCAAGTATATAATTATTTCTTGTTTCTGTTTATTTCTTGCTTTGGACTTTTTTCTACATGTAATCTTCTATTTGGTTATGTAGCTAACTTTTTGCTGATGTAGTCAGTTCAAGGATATTTGGATAGTAGTGCATATATCCTGCTGTTAAAGTTTGAGTATACTATCCAGTTAGTGCTGCAAATTTTGTGTGGTTGTCATCCGGGAGGCTCTACATGAGCAATGGCACATGTTTTCTGACTGGCAGCCTGCCCAAACCCGCCAATATGGTTTAGATATCTGGAAAGGATAGAATCAAAGGATGATGTAAGGTCGGAGTGACCCTTACTGAGGATAGTATCCATAAGAGAAAGACATGATTAAGATAGTTTAGTCATGTGAGAAAAAGATTAGTAGAGGCTCCTAGGGGAGAGTAGATGAATTGGAAGAACTCTTTAGCAAAAGAGGTAGAAGAAGACTGAAAAAAAAAAAAAAAAAACTTAATGGGATATTTTAGGTTCTATATGAGTTATAAGAGTCTTACAAAAGATATGATCATAAATAGAGATGATGGTAAGTTAGAATTCATATAGCTAACCCTACCAAGTGAGATTAATGCTTGACATGTTGTTACTTTGTTTTTGTTGCATGGGAAATTTGTAATTACTATTAAGTCTTTCCTAAGCTCCCAAGAACTTTGCCCTTTAGTCAAAATTTTCTAGACCTGTAATAAGTTGCTTGAAGAAACTATGCTGTATAATTTATTGTTTTGTTGTTATACTTGACAACACGATTGAATATGACCATGAATAAATCTGGCTGATGTCATGGATTGCGTAAGATTAAGGCTTGTGATTGTTATTGTTGGAAAAAAAAAATATGAAACACTATTGCTAGGATTGGGCTTGGACAAAACCTAGGCCTATTTAGATTAATGTGATGGGCTTGGGTTGAGTTTTAAAAGCTTGGCCTGCCCTGACCAACCAATTAAATTTAATAGTGTATATAAATATAATACTTTTATATTAAAATGATTATTTATGGTTAAAGTTAATTAATATTATATAGTTATGGCATGAAATGTCCCATTTAATTGAATTAAGACTTGTAATTGTTGTTATTGTTGTTTTACAACGACAACATCTCAAGCCCTAGTTGTCGTCATCATCATCGTTGCTGTTGTATTGCATAAAAATCTATAGTATTGTTTATTTTTGAACAGATCTTTGAATTTTAATATTAAATTAAAAAACAAGACCACTAAAATAATATTAAAATGCTGTAACATATTTTTTAAATAAGTTTTAGGTCATATGGGTGGGTTAGGATTTTCTAAGCCAACCATGGGCTAAGGTTGGGCTTGGACTAGTGTCAACTTATAATTTATTTATTTGGCCAGGCCTGCCCCTGCCCACAGCCACAGCCAGCATAGCGTCCACATCCATCCTAGCAACAGGACAGTAACCACTGCTTCCTCCCGAGAATAGCTTGTGAAATGATGTGATCCATTGTTTTGACTAGCACAAAGTTGTTTTAAGTGGTGTCTGGGTTTACCGCACGTTACTCTTTACTTCAATCCTTCAATGAGGAATTTTGGATAGTTTGTCAATTACAGGACGGTGGTTTAGCAAGGATACAGCCTGGTTGAGATTGAACACAACTTATTAGTGAAATTGTCTTCTATCTAAATTTAACTGCCAATTAATCTGTTTAATCTTTGTTGTGTTGCAGTTTTGAGGTACTGCATGCTCGTTGGGCGATGCTTGCAGCGCTTGGAGCTCTGATTCCTGAGCTATTGGACCTTTTAGGAGCCTTTCATTTCATTGAACCAGTCTGGTGGCGAGTTGGCTATTCAAAGCTTAAGGCTAGTAACTTCTGCCTACTCAATTAATAAACAATGAAATATTCTGGTCAATGGGAAATCTGCAATAGTCTGCAGCATCTTTTGACTGCATTGCAATGTGATGCACCAATTCTTTCACTATTCTTTGCTCACATATCCAGTATAATTAATCTGTCAATATTCTTCTCTGGGAAATGGCATTATACTAAGAAAGGTCCAATCTGAACTCTGAAGGCTCTTCATATACTGATTGCTGTCTATTGACTTATGATAGTTAATTTTAAGAGGAACACATATTTTTTTTATGCCTGGACAAGTCTTTAGGCCAATTGTCATGGAGAGCCCTACTTCACATGACAGATGAGAGGTTGCTAGCTCTTCTTGGCAGTTAAATTGCAATCATGGTTTCTGAAGCAATATTACTCCAGAGGTAGCTGGATGATCAAATATATAGATAAAATAGGAAAAGAAGCATCATTTTTCTTTTTTTGCCCCTCATATTATGGGTGCATAGTCCTTGTACTTTCCTGGATATTGCCAAATTGATGATATCAATGCAACCAAATCTGACATGAGGTCAGCATGATCCTTGCAGATATCTTCAAATCGATATCAATCTTCATGTGGTTGTACTCTGTCAAATATAATACATGGTTCACTTAATCTATTTGTTCAGTTTAGAGGATAAATATTGATTTCACAAATTGGATGGCTAGGGTCATTCAGCTGGTTGAGCATTCATCTTGAGTCTCCACTTCTTGGGGTCATTTCAGTGGTCAATTCTTCCATTCAACTGTCTGCCACCCATGTGATAGAGTTAATATCCCAGCATTCTTTCACATTATAATGATGTTTGAATCCACCTCTGTGCCTCACAATAAAATTGCATCCTGTATAGCAGCTGCTTTGCAGTTAGCATATATCATATGATTGTATTTTGTGGTAGTAATTTAGAACAGCTGGTCAAATCTGCAAGTTTGATTGAGATCTCTTTGATAATCTGAAAGCACTTCCTGATTTCTCTGTAGCATTAGCAAATTGCCTTGTTTGCTAAACTTTTTATTTTTAGTTGGTATTAAATTCTCATGTTCATCTCTTTTATGGGGTATCAGTGTCCTATTGAATGACCCTATGGACATGTGTGAAAGGCTGTTCTACGGACTTGATAAATATGATTGTGATTCAGTTTTTTGGAATCAACCATCAGATATTATGTACTTGTGGCTAGTCATCTGCTTCATAGTAAAAATCTGGTAGATAACTGTTAGAATTTCCCTGTCAGAATCCTATTGAATGATCCAATAGACATCTTGTTTTGTTAGATTTTTCCCTGTTAGGTTGTTCCACAAACTGGATAAATATGATTGTGATTCGGTTTTTTGGAGTCAACCATCAAATCAAATGTGATGTATGTGCTAGAATCATCTGCTTCACAGGAAAAATCTGGTAGATAACTGTTAGAATTTCCATGTCGAGGTTTCTGGTAAGGGTTTGTTGTGTATTGAATGCAAATTGTGTAATACTCTCTCTCTTTGTGACTAGGGGCAAACCATATTTCAGAGGACACATTTACTCAGTAAACCTTAGCTTACATAAATGAGCACCTTTCTACTTGGAGAACAAGTTTAGTTTAGAGGCATGTTGTGATGAGTGCTATTACTGACTCAGTATGTTTCTCATTCAATCATTTTCCAGGGTGACACGCTGGACTACCTTGGCATCCCCGGGCTCCACTTAGCTGGAAGTCAAGGAGTTATTGTCATAGCCATCTGCCAAGCCCTTCTGATGGTACCAACTTAAAAATTTTATTTTTCAACTTTTAATTCATTGTCCTGTTGTTTTTATGAATACCATCAACTGCATCTCCACATATAAACATGCATCTTGATTTTCTTTGTAGTTTCACTTTTTCACTGGTTTTCTGTGAGAAATGAAGGTCCTGATTCTTTTGAGTGACAAATTATATTGTGTTCCATACATGCAGTAATCATGATTTTAGATTCTCATGTAATAAAATGTACAATAACATGATTATATTGAAAATCACGCGAACAATTTTGTGGTGATCGTGCACTTTGGCATCCCAAATGCACAAGCCAAGTAAGCATGTCTGACATGGACAAGAATAAGAAGGTGGGTCTACCAGTTGGATAACAGAAGTGGGAGACATTGCAGTTGGCGTACCTAAAAACAGGACCAAATTAACTAACAAAGTATATGTTGTTTGAAATTCTCAGCAACTGCCATCAAAAAGCGTGGAGAAGCTCAAGTTAAGAAATTTAATCCTCTTGGAAAACTAGAGGAAACACTCAGTAATTTGCCCAATAAATCCGAAAAAATGTGATTGTGTCCCCTGTGACACCTTTAGAAGCTGTGTTCTTGGTCATGAAAATTGTTGCTGGTTGTGTATAGGTTGGACCAGAATATGCAAGATACTGCGGGATAGAAGCCCTGGAACCCTTGGGAATTTACTTGCCAGGGGACATCAACTACCCGGGAGGCGCACTGTTCGACCCACTGAATCTGTCGAAAGACCCGGTGGCGTTCGAGGAGCTGAAGGTGAAAGAGATCAAGAATGGGCGGCTGGCCATGGTTGCGTGGCTGGGATTCTATGTGCAAGCTGCAGTAACGGGGAAAGGCCCCGTTCAAAACCTTGCCGAGCATATCTCGGATCCTGTCCACAACAACCTGCTCTCTCTTTTCAAATCCATGTGACGAGCCTGCCTGCATCTTTGGAATCTGTCCGTATTTGCATGGCTCATGCCATGTTCGTCCATGTGAACATTGCTAAATTGGCTATCCCTATTCCTGCTTGTTCATTCTGTTGGCCTATGCCTGGGGGGTATTTTTACATGCAACCAGGGAATATATATATATATATATATATATGAGAATTAATAGTCATTTTTTTTTAGATGTGCACTAAATACATTCATAGGATATGCACAAAATGTACAAATCACACACACCCCAAGTAAATATATAGAAATTTACATGTGAACTCATTACAAGGAAGTTTTAACAAGAAGTTTTAAGTTTTAGGTTTAATTATGAATATGACAAGTGTTGTTTTTTTTTTTATTAATATTATAGATAAATTATACTGCACCATTTCGGTAGAAAGACAAAAAATATTGCCTCAGAGTCATAGTTTGGTGGTCTTAGCGATCTCGTTTGGAGTCTGTTCTGTCATGATTAGAGTATTGTTCTGGATTGAAATTGAGAGCTATCAAGTTTTCTGATTAATCTTCTTCACCATACTCTTAAACTAATAGGTGAGGTACTCATGATGGGACGATATTAAAATAAAAACATATATATCTCTTATTTTTAAAATGGCATAGACTTTTATTGATTTTATTACATTAGTTTCACTTTTTCCCTGCTAATGTTTAAAATTTTTGAACTTATTCAAATACCTTTTTAACTTTTCTCTCCTCACCGTTTTATTACTTTAGTAAATGTGCGTCTCATAGTATAAAAAATTCATAAAAAAAATTACATTCGAAAAATTAAATTCTATCTTTATTGTTTAACATACTGTATTTTTCATAAAATTAAATTTCATGGTATGATCATTGAAACATGTTTTGCTTTATTTTTTATGAAAAGTTCTATTTAAGAGTTGATTTTTATTTCTCATACAAATTGAAAAATATTTTTTCCTAACTAAATGCTATCAAATACACCCTAAATTTTTTGTCCGAGCAATCTCACTCTATTGCAAAGGTGGTGTCGATGTTGCTTGTTGCCTTTTTATCATCCGGAGAAGATGAAATTTATAGAGCAGAGAAGAAGATGGGGTTTTGCAGGTTTCCTTTCTCTCTAAAATTACCAACCAATGGCTGGAAGGTCATGAACCCCAATAATGCTAGGGTTCATTTTTGACCACTAATGGTGGTTAGTGCCAGCGATACCTACCACCAACTTATTTATTTATTTTATTTTTCATCCTCCATAGTCTCTCTCTCTCTCTCTCTCTCTCTCTATTGAAATTTAGGTGGTGGAACAAATAATCATGAAGACTGAAAATCACAACACTTAGATTGAATTTAGATTTGGGTTTCACGCAACAAAGAATTAGGAACACGAAATTTTAATTGAACCTAAATCTGGTTTCCATGGAATGAAGAATGAAGAACATGAACCAGATCTCGGTTCATCACTTTTTGTTCGTTTAAACCCATATTGTAATTTCTGCCATTTATTTTCAATTTATAAATAAAAAAATATGGGATATTATTTTTTATGATATATATAATTTTTATTTTTCATATTTGAATATGAGAGCGGGTTCCATAGGAGAGTAGTTCACCTGAGACAAATACTTCCCGATATTCAATTGAGATTTAATTCTTAACACGTTCAAATTATATATTACACTCTTAAAAATTTGACCACTACTAAAATACTTAGGGCCTGTTTGATTGGGCATATTTTTCATGGAAAATAGCCATTTTCTATGTAAATTCTAGTTTTGGTAGTGTTTGATTAGCAATATTTTTTAGGTAATTTCAATTCTCATTTTTGATCACGTGACCCCCAATTCCCACTTTTGCTTGGAAAATCAATTCTTAGGGGGAGGCTGGGAAAAGAAATTCCAAGGAAGAAGAAGAAGAAAAGCTGAGGCACGAAGGAGAAGAAGAGGAGAAGCGCGGTCGTGAGGAGGAGGGGAAAGGCGGTTGGCGATGGCAGCCATGGCCAATGAAGATCGGCCATCGACGATGGGAAACGAAGATGGCAACGACGACGATAGTCGCTGCAACTGGCACTGTTGGTGATGGGGGGAAGGCAGAGAGAAGAACTGGGTTTGGGAGGGGGAGAGAGAGAGAGATGGGTAGCTTAGCACGGAGGCTTTGAAAATGAGTTGATCCTTCCATGGCAGCACCTCCTTGGAGTCAAAAATCCGGTCGACGAACGCCTCATCGATCTCATCTCTTTCCTCTGGCGCTTTCTTATTTTCTAGGTCCTGATGGGAGAAGGCAACGATAGCTGTGATGCTTGCTCCAGCGATGACGGCGATGGGAGAAGGCAGCGATGGCGGCGATGCTTGCTCCAGCGATGGGAGAAGGGAGCGCTGGCGGCGATGCTTGCTCCAGCGATAGCGGCAATGGGAGAAGGTAGTGATGGCGACGATGGATAATGGCAAGGCGAAGAACTGGGTTAGGGAGGCAGGGGGGAGAGAGAGAGAGAGAGATAGGAGAAGGCAGATATGGTGGGTTTTGGGGAGAAAATTACATAGAAAATAAAATTCAATCAAACACTTTTACTTCATAATTTCCATGTAAATAAGTTCTAGGCAATTGAATTGCCTAGAACTCATTTTCTTTCTATGTAAATTCCATGGTTGCAATCAAACAGGCCCTTAGAGTGTGTTTGATTACACATATTTATCATAGAAAATGTGTAATTATTACACATATTTTATATGAAAATAATCAAATATTTTTTATTTTTTTTATGAAAAATATGTATAGTACAAGTATTTAAAGTTTTTTTTTAATGAAATCCATTTTTCAAGAGGGTGGGGTGGTTTTTATTTTTTAGACAATTATTATTTATAATTTAATAATATAATTAAACACACTCTTACAAGTCAATCTTGCGCAAAAAATAGCACCCGCAAAAGATAATAAAAAAATATTAATGGCAAAGGACAACACGTGACTCTTCAAATTTTTTTATAAAATTTGACTATTTACCATTAGGTTATTGTTGTGATACACTTTAGTATTTTAAATATTTTAGTGACTAAACCTTCATCTTTATCACGATTAGAACACTTCTAAATCAACATTGAGCAAAAAAATACCAATCGCAAAGGACCACAAAAGATGTCAATCGCAAAGGTCACTTTTTAAGAAATTTTTATGAAGTTTGGCTATTTACTATTACGTTGTTGTCGTGATACACTTTAATCTTTTAAATATTTTAGTAACTAAACTTTTTATCTTTTTGTACGATCGATACTTTCACTAGAGAGCTTACTCAATGAAGTACAATATATCTAAATTTTATTTTATTTTATGAGGGTTTAATCGGCTAAAAGTCAATTGATGTACCAAACAATCATTACTAAATTGAGAGACCTTTTTATACATATCATGCGTATTTCTTGCACTATTTTTTATGAGTTGGGCTTGACCTAATAAATCGGGTCAATCGCCCGAAGCCCAATAGACCCAAAATTGAACTTGTCAAAATAAGATCACACCTCGCTAAAAGCCAATCTTAGACCACAAAACCAATCGAACCCTAACGAGCTCCCAAGACCAACCAAGCGAACTCCCAACGATACTTCTAGTTCGTTGGCCTAACCATTCAGTTCGCATAGTAATATTGCTACTTAATGATCGGAGACAAGGACCCACCTATTTTATTTAAGGTAAATTAGATCCCTGGTAATACATAGCCTACTCCCGATTTTATAGAATTGATAGGGACATTCTGTCTTCCTGATGTCATCCTTCCACTTTTGAATTTTATGCAATTATAAACATCCTTCACTATAAATAATATACTGTGACTCTGTGAGAATTTTCAAAGAACAATCGTGGAGTAGGCATCGTTCTAGTCGAATTACTTAAAAAACCCTCATGCGTATTGCATGATCTTTCATTCGCCTTCATCTGTTCTTTGTCTCTACATTTGTGTGTTAATTCCTCATTGCGGGCCTATGAATCACGATCGACTAATTCTGAACGTCGACAATACAAATCTTGTAGGGACATTAAACTAAAGTATACTTCATTTTTACATCATGTGATTTTTTTCATGATTTTTAATATCATTTATAATTTCCATTAATTCATTTTAGATTATTTAGCTAGAGTTGATGAGAAAATTCATAAGTAATTGTAGAAAAATCATTTTCTAGTAAGACATTTAATTAGTTTATGAGAAAAATATTTTTTAAAACATAATAGATTGATAACAACTGCCCAAATCCAAAACAATAGTATCAAAATACAGTCATACGTCAAATATGACAATTACAAACCATCAAGATGTCTCAATCACATAAATATAAATAATAGTCTCTTAATGCTTTTGGACTCACAGCCTCTACCTGAGAATTTTAAAATAATGGAGATGCAACAGTGAGCTTCACAAGCTCGGTAAGTTTCCAAACATTCAAGCCATGAATGCAAGACCTCCAATTCACATCTTCACATTTTGGTCTTTCGACTTAGGATGCCCTAATTCTGAATAGACGACCCCTACACTCGAGTATCAATGTCTCAAAAGATCATTTACATTGATCTCACGTCGACAACCACTCTTACTCTTAATATCAACGTCTCAAGATGTGGCGATCCCGCTCTCAAAAATTTCACTACTAGAAAATTTGAGAAGAAGCCTTCAAAAAGATTTATACGAATACAACTCAATTAAAAAGAACATTTTCAACCTTATTTATTCATTATTAGAAGTTAAAATAATACTTAAAACACATTCAAGTTAATAAATTCATTAGGTTTAACCGTCCACAAATTTCAAAAACACAATTGAGTTCAACATAACAAAATGAAACAGTCTTTTCCTTATGCTAAAAACACTCTCAAAAATCTTTTAATCAAAATTGTTCTGTACATATCACCACCCCACGAGAATCAAGTTTTACTGGCCTTGCCCTTTTCTATAGGTTTTTCTTTACCTGAAATGATGAAAAATAAATATGAGTCACAAGACTCAATAAGTATAATTTAAAAGAAACGTGAAGCAATATGAATCAAACCAATATTGAATAACATGGTATATTAAGTGCGCCCATACTATGTTTCACCACATCATACAAGAAATAATACATACATATATGTCCGTATACGGTATTTGGGCCCATATAAATGAAAGGAATTACTAGTACGATGGCACAAATAAAAATAATTTTTTTACCATGTATCAGATACACACAATGAAATATAATATACACGCCATTATAACTTAGCTATTTAAGCAATACGCATAATCAACAATTAAATACATAAATAAATATATACCTGCTGTCTAATGTAAGGTTGGGGTAAAAAAATATTTTTTTTACTGAAATCGTATCCACTTTACGTTGTGCTGGTCTTAGTCTGTCCACACCTAGTATGCAGTAGGGTACTGTTTCAATCACATTTTCTTGTGTTAGACACAAAAGATATGCGTATCACCAGTACCCGTGTCTTAAAATTATACGCGTAACAATTACACGTATAATTTTTATAATATTTTCAAATAAAGTAGAAAGAAGAAAAAGAAAATAGTGCGAGAAAATCAGAGAGAGAGAAAGAGGCAGAGGGCTCTGCCTTTTTTTAAAAGAATTTCCCCCTCCCATTTTTCTTCTTCTCTCAATTTCATTTTTTTTCAGGTCCGCCTTTGGTTACTATATAATCAATAATTGATTTTATTATGCAATCAATAATTGATTTTACTATACACTATTTATTGTACACTATTTGCAATTTGTCGCCTTACAATCAATAATTAATTTCACATTATGTATTATGCATTATTACTATGCACTATTGGTATGGGGGTGTAAAGTTAACTTTTGACCAACCATTTTTAGAGACACAATACTATATGGTGTGTGACTTTCTAGATTCACTACCTCCTAGCAATTAGATAATACCGAAACTTTTTTTGGTATCGATTAACCTCTTGACCCATCACCGAAACTTCTCCAAATCTTGACCATATTTCGAGAGTTCTTGAATAGTGTCTGGTAGTAGTTCAGGACAATATAGATAACAGTAAAATCTC
This sequence comes from Diospyros lotus, assembly GCF_014633365.1. Taxonomy (NCBI): domain Eukaryota; kingdom Viridiplantae; phylum Streptophyta; class Magnoliopsida; order Ericales; family Ebenaceae; genus Diospyros; species Diospyros lotus. Next base: position 33,989,462 of record NC_068345.1, read on the forward strand.
ACTTCAAGTGAATCTATTACAATTGATGATTACTGTATGTTATAACCTTCCATCACTTAACATCCCGATTGAGCGAGAGTCGTGGAGTGACAAACTCACAAACTCAGTAATTATGTATTTGACCTCATTAATGTGATTAGATAACATCTCAGGAAACACTTTTCTTGACTTTCAATATGCCATGACCAGGGATTGTCTAGTCATTAATAGTACATCACATAAGATGTTCACCCCCATCAAATATCAATAAGGGCGATATATCCTATTCTCAACACCTATCTCAATATATTAGTAATATGGAAGCACATAGATGAAGGTTCCACATCCCAATTGTATGGTTTGACTCATTAACAAATACCACATACCAATACACAAAAACACGTGTCGGTTCAAGTCTAGGGATTAATGCACCATCACAATCTGATGACATGACCATTATACACCAGGCCATGTGGTTAGTTATCGACGTCACATTCAGCTGATCGTTCGCCAACGACCACCCATAAGTTTACTAGCGACATCTCATGTCATATAATGCGTGACACACCATTCTCACATCGATATTCTCATACCGAACTAGATAATAACCTCTGTGCTAATCTATACTCGATTAATCGAAATCTACATTCAAAGAATCTAAAGACTAGGAATAATTTAAGAAATTCTATTATCAGATAATTGTGTCACACAATGTCAACACATTGAGAATAAGATTCTTACATAGAATATCTAGAAACTTATTTATATAATTGATTGGAGAAAATATAAATGAAAAAAACTTACATTTTATTGATTTATATAAAAATATAATTAATGTATTAAAAATACGCTCGTCAGATGTCATCCAAATTTAGCATAAGGGCACATAATACTAATAATTTCTTACTTTTCAAACAAAACATATATCTTATCAAAAGGATTAATCAATTATTAACAAAATACAACACACATGATAATAATAATAAAACGACGTAACCCACTAACTAACGAGTCGTTACACAAGATCTCAAATATGTATCCCACACAATATATATATATATATATACCAACGCGAACAAATAAAATGTGCAACAAAACATGAAATTATTATGCCACGGAACAAATGCTGTGCAAAAGAAACGGGGTCAAGGAAAACTTACCAAAGGTAAGGTACAAACGGACCCCAGAGGATGGTAGAGAGGAAGAAAATCTCATGTGAAGTTCTTTGACAAGGAGAGTGATGAAAGGGCGCCCTTACAGGAAAAGATGAGAGAAGAGAGAGGAGCATAAGTCAATTGGCTTCTTTTGATAAGAATGAGGACGAGATGGGACAGAGGGGGACTGGGAGTATTTTGAGTAATTAAGAAAATTAATAATTATTTTGTAACGTTAAGGTGCAAACTGACATGTGGCATTAAAGCTTAAGAAAAATTGATGTTAGTTTTAAAAATGACTTTGTGAAATTGATCCTTAATTTGAGCAAGAAAGATCTCTAACATTTTTAGAAATATTTGGGCTTATTTTTGTCAAATTTAATTTGAAGGGAAATCGGGTATGAGAGAGTATTTATTTATTATTATTATTATAACCTACTATAAAATCAAGGAGAAAGGGAAGAAGGTTGGGGTTGGGGAGGTGGTACGATGGAATGGACATTGATGGATGGGACTGCTCATCTCGTGTCGTCGGCTCTAATAGTACTAGTAATTCCGCTGTTTGCGTGCGTGTGATGTGTGGGTCTGTTGTGTTCTGTTCTTCCATTTATTTGGCTTCTGGCTGTGGCTGTGGCTGTGGCTGTGGCTGTGGGAATATATTACATTCACATGTCCATTTGTACTCCTCTCCTCTCTCCCCCTCTGCTCCCAATTGCTATACAGCTGGCAATGCCACCCCCCACTAATCCTCTTAGCCCTCCTCCCTTCTCATCACTGTTTCCAATTAATGACAACCAATCATCATCATTATTATTATTATTATTATCATTATTGTGGTCATCTTCCACACACACACACACACACACACACAAACTAAAACTATATTTATCTTAAATGAGTTATTATTGTTGGTTTTAAGTTTGAAGTATGATTTTGTAATTTTGTTTGGAAATTTGACATTGATGCCAATATTATTATCACTCTAATATCAATTAATTTATTTATTATAATTAAGAGGGGTGAGAGTAGTTAGGCGTATAAAAGCGTGAATTTATTTATATTATTATTATAAACCTCGTAAAAATTTAAAGTTTTTAAGGTTTGATTTAGACGTCGTTAGAGCCTTAAAAAATAGAATTTTAGAGAAGTGGATGATTAAAGGAGGAAAATGAAATTGAAATTGAAAAAGGAAGGTTGGAATGGAAAGAAAGAAAGAAAGAAAGAAAGAAAGAGTTCGTACGACTCCCTCCAGTAGTAGTAAGGTAGTCTATATGCACCGTCTCTGCTCGCTTTTCTCTCTCTCTCTCTCTCTCCCTCTCTCTCTGTATCGCATGTACAACGGACAAGCCCACGTCAATATTAAAACAACAAAAAAAAAAAGTGGGGTTCCAGAGACGAAGATCAATTCGGAAGCCTGCCTCTCATTGATTCCCCATCTGGTCGGCGGCCGGCCGGAGCAAGACCTTTTTCACGCCCCCCAAAATCCGTCTTCCGGCAAGAGTTTTCGGTTTGTTACTGCCGATGTTTGTCTGCCTTCTCGATTTCCGTCGTCTCTGCGATCTGAATCTGATTCCCTTTTCTTGTCTTTTTGACTGCTGCGAAAGAAATTCGATCGGGTTGGAGATCCTGCAGAAAACCTGATTTGGCAGGGGAGTTGGTTTGAGTAAAGAGGCAAATGGAGTTCTTTGACTCTGAACACCCCTCGTGAAGGTACTTTCATTGTTATTGTTGATTTTTTTTATTTTGGGTAGTTTCCTTGCGCATAAGAAGGTCCAAACAGTTTTAGGCAATTGGACTTCTCTTTCTGTGAAAGAAATTGAAGCAGAATTTCATGCTTAATTATAGTGCATACCCATACCCTTTCGATTTTAGCCACTCCACTTTCTATTCTAACTTTGTCGTGTTGTCACCTCTTAGTTATCCTGTTTGTTGCAATTATTTTCTCTTGTGCTCTCTGATTTTTCGTTTCTAAATCCATATTTGTAGATCAATTTAGGACTACAATACTGAACATAGGATTAATGGCATGACAAACTTCTGCTGATTTTTGTCTTCAAATGTGTAGGCTCATCATACTTTGAGAACTTTTGAGGGATGGAACAGGTAGGTGCCCGAATCGCCTCTCCGATGTTTGCACACCAGCCTCTTGTGTATGAGGGGCATGCCATACCAAAGAGGAAGCATAATTTATTGTTTGAGCCGCCAAATTACCAGCTGCAACAGGGGGAATCCGGTTTTCAAATCCCCGCAGGCGACTGGAACTCTAAGAATTGGATCTGGGACAGTGTCCGGTTCATTGCCAAACCATTGGAATCCGATGTATTCCCTCTTGGGGCTAATGCAAACTCAGTGCAGTCTGAACAACAGCAAATAAGTGACAGGGAAGATGGTGGGGTTCCTTCATTATCGAAGAAAAGTGGTTTAGATGATGAGGATGAGACCCTTCGGTTGAACCTAGGTGGTGGGGGCTTGAGTTCTTTGGAGGAGCGAATGTCAAAGCCCAATAAGAGAGTCAGATCGGGATCTCCTGCTGGGCGCACCTATCCGATGTGTCAGGTTGATGATTGCCAGGAAAACCTGGCAAATGCTAAGGACTATCATCGCCGGCATAAAGTTTGTGAGACTCACAGCAAATCAAGTAAAGCATTAGTAGCAAAACAGATGCAAAGGTTCTGCCAACAGTGCAGCAGGTAGACTATTTTAAATCCTCCTCTATTTACTTTTATTTCACTTAGCAGTAGATTGGTTTAAAATGATTGATGACTTGAGTTCTTGGTAGCTTCTTCTGTTATTCATGGATTCATTACGTCTATAACCTTTTGTCATGACCTTTAAAAGACCTATATAGACACTCCAGTTACTAACTTTAATCTCCAACTTGTAATATTAAGGGTGATTTGGTATTTTACTTTGATTTGTAAGATAATAGCTATGAGTATCACTATAAGTTTAGCCTAAAATTCTAGTTTCTGTTTTTTCAAAATCTGCCTTCTCTATTTTTGTGAAAATGTTTATCTGAAAATATATGTTATTGTATTTTGAAAATTAAGAAATGTTTTCATTTTATTTATTTAAAAGTTTGTTCTATTCTAGAAAGTTAATAACTTTAGCTCACGTTTTTCCCCTTTGTGAAAATCCGAAAGTCTGATTTCTATTTTGCTGATTTCAAAAGTTATTAATTGAATTTTCTTAAATCTTTCTCCTTATTTTTTTTTATTTCTTAATAAGATATCTATTTAACAAAAGTCTAGCAATTTTTTTCTATTTCTTATTAAGAAATAAAAGTCTAGCAATTTTTTAGTTACTACAAAATTTTTAAGCATTTGTTGAGATACTGGATGACTATGTTAAGTTAGAGCCTACAAATTTGCATGCATGTTATATATTATTATACCTGATTAAATGTTTCTAGCATCATATATATAACAATTTTTGCTTCAGTATCTAAAACATATGCAATAATTGCTTTGAAGTATATACAGCAACTATTTCATTGCTCGGTTTATTCTTTTAAAGCTCTTTTTATTGATGGGGCAAACTCTTGTTAACAACGATAAAGTTTCTCATTTATGATTGGAAGGTCATAGGTTTAAGTTGTGGGAACAGCTCGCAAAGTAACGGAAAGTCCCTTGCAACCCCAACCCCAAACGCTCCCCCCCCCCTCCCCCCCAAATTGATTGTTCTATGTTGGTGATTGTTATATGTTAAAAATTGCATGCTTTATTGTTAAGTATTGATTGTTTATATTTTATTGGTAGTGAATTAACATTTTATACATTGATTATTAATATGCTACAAAAAAGAACTATTGTGAATTATATTATTTTTTATGACATTCGTTGTCTCCTTTTTTTAATCTAATACGGGCACTATTGGCTTTTTAAAATTTCACTAATAGCAATTTATAGCAACATGGGATTATTCTATGATAGTGGGTTCATCTGTACAAGCACTAAAGCCCAAGAGGTGTAGTTGCATTTAACCCTTCATTGGTGAAGGTGCCATTTACTCAGTTAAGTTCAGATACACGCATGAGCGTACCATTCTTTTTAGCCATGTCTATTGACTTTCATTTGTTTTCCAACAGAATTTTGTCTTATCCTTATTCAGTGCTACTTCCATGGAAGCTATTGCTGCTATTATTATGCGTTTAAAACAACAGTTAATCTTCTTTACCATATTTTCAGGTTTCATCTTCTTTCTGAGTTTGATGAGGGGAAACGGAGTTGTAGGCGTAGGCTTGCTGGGCATAACCGGCGAAGGAGAAAAACTCAGACAGAGGGTGTTTCCTCGCAGATATTACCCTCTGTTGACCATAATAAAACTGGCAATGCGGATTTAGATATAGTTAATTTGCTAAAAGTTTTAGCTCACGCACAAGGTAACTAGTTGAATTATGAGATTGATTTTTAACACTTCCACCCCCCCCCCCCCCCCCCCCCCCCCCCAAACAAAAACAAAACCACCACCACCACCATATATATGCTTATCTAAAGTAAAAATGTTTGTATCTTGAACCCAGAGAACAAAGAGGTTAAAAGCACTAATTGGTCATCGCTACCTAGCAAGGATCAAATCATTCAGATTCTCAGCAAGATAAGTTCATTGCGTTTGCCACTTGATTTAGAAGCAAAGTTAGCTGCATTGGGAAATATAAGTAGATCCATTCCTGAACAAGCATCTTCAGATAACCATAGCAGGTTGAATGGAAACATGTCCTTTCCCCCTACCAAGGATTTACTTGCTGTCATGTCGACCACTCTGCCAGCCTCTCCTCCTGATCCCCCTGCAGTTCTGTCCGAAGGAAACAACCAGGATGTTGATACAGATAAGTTTAAGCTGGCCTGTAGGGACCAAGCATTAAATATTCACACACGAAAGGAAGTTGCTCCTGAGTTTCCTTCGGCTGGAGGAGAGAGTAGCAGTTCAACTTACCAGTCTCCTGTTGAGGATTCAGTTTACCAAGTTCAACATTCTGGGGCAAATTTACCTTTGCAGCTGTTTGGTTCCTCACCTGAAGATAATCACCCAACAAAACTGGGGCGTTCAAGAAAGTACTTCTCTTCTGACAGCAGTAATCCCATTGAAGAGACATCGCATTCATCTTCTCCAACTGTTGTGCAACAACTTTTTCCAATGCAGACCACAAGAGAAGTTGATGCAGAGAGGATCTCGACAGGTGGAGAAGTTAGTGGAAATATTGAAGGCAGTAATACTAATCGTTGCTTTGCATCTCTTGAGCTTTTTGGACGGCCAAATAAAGGTGCTAGTAATGTTTCATTTAAAGGCTTGCCATACCAGGCAGGGTCCATGTCCTCCTCTGGGTCTGATCACTCACCATCTAGCTTCAATGCTGATGTGCAGGTAATTACCTGCATGTACCATTTGCATGGGCTGATTATTCCAGTCAATGTTTTCTATTTTTGTACTTCGGTTAGCTTTTCCTGTCTGTCATGCAATTAATTAGGATATACTGTGACCCTAGGATCGGACTGGAAGGATAATATTCAAACTATTTGGCAAGGACCCCAGCCAATTACCTGGAACATTGCGAACTCAGGTGATACTTTTAATTTTTTGGTTCCATTGTAACTGATTGGACCACCTAATCTTGTTATTGCCTTTATTTGTAGGTCTACAATTGGCTTTCTTACAGTCCATCAGAAATGGAGAGTTACATTAAGCCTGGTTGTGTGGTCCTATCCATTTATATGTTGATGTCATCTTCTGCTTGGGAGCAAGTAAGTAAATTGTGTTACTACGGCTCACTGTTACTTGTTGGACTGTTAGACTTACCATTTACTGGGTGTGTGATTTTTGCAGCTTGAAGCAAACCTTCTACAGCATGTCAATTCTTTGGTTTACAATTCTGATACTGACTTCTGGAGAAATGGAAGGTTTTTTGTTCATGCAGGAAGGCAGTTAGTTTCTCACAAGGATGGTAAGTGTCAGTATCCTTTAGTGTCTTAAAGGTTTCAAACTGCTACTCTCTGCCTCAAGAAGTTTCCTGTAATTTCTTCAGGAACTAGATTGTATGATCTACCAAACAAAAATTGAAGAAAAAAGAAAAGAAAGAAATGGTTTTTTTAAGTTTGTTGATCTTTTAATATCGTCATTTCATGTCTAGAAATTGCCTGATGTATGTTTTTCAATCTCCAGGAGATATTCGCATCTGTAAATCTTGGAGAGCTTGGCACTCCCCAGAGTTAACGTTAGTGTCCCCCTTGGCAGTTGTAGGTGGGGAAGAGACCTCTCTTTCTTTGAGGGGACGAAACCTGAATATTCCTGGAACCAAGTATGTGAACTATGTTCTCTTGGAAGCACCTATATTGCATTCTCCTACACTTATATCTTATATGTTTGTTTTTTGATTACTGTGCAGGATTCACATCACGCATATGGGTGGTTACTTATCAGGAGTTCCAGAACCAGCGAATGATGAAACTTCATTTAATGAGATAAAGTCGGTCAGTTTTAAAATTCATGGGTTGCCTCCTGGTGTACTTGGTCGCTGTTTCATTGAGGTAGCACTTTGAATGTGATTGATCTCTTTTCATATTTCATGTAAAAGTTCAAAAAATTTGAGTAGAGTGTATTAATTGTAGCATCTTCTAATGATGTGAACAGGTCGAGAATGGTTTGACAGGCACCAGTTTTCCTGTGATAATAGCCAATGCTAACATCTGTGACGAATTGAGACTCCTTGAGCGTGAATTTGATGAGGGTGCCGAAATGCATGGTACTATTTCAGAGGATCATGTTCCTGATTATGGGCAATCCCAGTCAAAGCGAGAGGTACTGCACTTCTTAAATGAACTTGGATGGCTATTCCAGAGGAAGCGAGACTGTTTGCAATCCGAGGTTCCTGATTATGCACTTGCTCGGTTCAAATTTTTGTTTGTATTCTCCGTTGAAAGGGACTGTTGTGCCTTGGCTAGAACCCTCCTGAACATTCTACTAGAAGGCGGGGAGCCATCAAGAGAGTCTTTAGAGATGCTATCTGATATTCACCTTCTGACCAGAGCAGTTAAAAGAAGGTGCAGGAACATGGTTGACTTGCTCATTCGGTACTCTGTACTCAGTGGTAACGGTACCTCCAAGTACATTTTCCCACCAAATTTTGTTGGACCTGGCGGTGTTACACCTCTACATCTAGCTGCTTGCACCTCCAGTTCAGATGATATCGTTGATGCTTTAACAAGTGACCCGCAGGAGGTATTTTGGTTTTACTTGTTGCTCTTTAGTCCCTCTCTGGTTTTAAGTAGATCCTTTTAGCTGCCCCTGAATTTTTCTCAACTTCGTTGAAGCTCCCTGAGATGGGGCAACATTAATTTTTCAGGGCTTTACGAAGTTTTAGTTTAAAATTCATTTTTTTTTTTAAGGTGGTGCTGTGTTCCTTTCTCTCCAAAACAGTAATTAACAGCAATAATAGTATATATTGTATGATAAATAAAGGAATGGAATAATTGAAGGCATGTGATTTTAATGTACCTAGGTATCTTTCCCTCTCATATATTGATTGTCTTCCAACGCAGATTGGGTTGCACTGCTGGAACTCCCTTCTGGATGCAAATGGGCGGTCTCCACATGCCTATGCCTTGATGAGGAATCACCACTCCTACAACCGGCTGGTGGCTCGTAAGCTTGCTGACCGAAGGAATGGTCAATTATCTGTATCTATGGGAGTTGAGATAGAGCAACAAGGACTTTCCCAATTCAAGCGGGGGCAGATCTCTTGTTCTACGTGTGCTGCCGTGGCCTCAAGGTACAACAGGAGGGTGCCTGGTTTACAAGGCTTCCTTCAACAGCCATACATGCACTCCATCCTCGCCATTGCTGCTGTCTGTGTATGTGTCTGCCTGTTTTTACGAGGCCAGCCAGATATCGGAAGGGTTGCCCCCTTTAAGTGGGAGAATTTAGGTTACGGCTCAAGTTAATCCGAAGAAAAAGCAAATAACCGAGGCTTTGGTAGTTTGGCCGCCGGCTTCTTGGAATTTTACTTGGGACGGAACAATGAAAATTGGAGATATTGGGTTGTGATTCGGGTAATGAATGCTGTTGCTGATTTTGGGGGATCCTTTTGCATTTTGACTTTCTTCTTGATCCGCCTGCCTCCATAGTATGTAGAGCGAGCGAAGAGCATTCCAAGTAAGAGAGGGGTGGTGAATGAACCTACTAGGAGGACCGGAAAACCCAAGCAATTTGTGAAAGCGAAAGTGAGGCCATCCATTACCCGTTTGAGACTGCGTAAGAAAAATCTGTTGCTTTTTCTTGGTTAATTATGGTGGAGGTTATTTTGTAAAAATAAAAAATAAAAAAAATTCATGAGACTACATATGGATTAATTATTTTATGACTGTAAAGCCGATCACTGCTACTCACTTTAGGATCATTTAGGCATTGTGATATTTACATTATGGAACAGTGAAATATTATGCTGGAAATAACAGCTACTTTTCTGTTCCGGAGTTTACTTCTTCGATCACTCGTCTAATCGCTCTAACAACTACTGTCTTATGTATGGTATGGAACCAGCAGAAGTTGAATTTGGTTTTGATTCTGTAAACTAAACTGCTTAATTACACATTTAGGCAAAAAGCATAAAAATGTTCCTTAACTTCAGCAATTTGGTTATTTAGCCCCTCAACTTCAAGTTAGACCTATCATGTCCTTTTAACTTTCAATTTCATAATAATCATGCCCCTCAACTTTCTTATTTTATAACAATCACACATCTCTTGTTCAATCGGTATAACGCATGAATTTATGCATGATTAAGGAGTGTGCTGGCTAAAACTTCGTCAACATCTTCCTCTTCCTTTCTCGTGCCTAGTCTTCCTCGTCATTGCCAATGACCTTTCACCTTCCTCATTGTCGCTGACTAACCTTTGGCCTTTATGTCACCAATCAACCTTTGGCTTTCCTGTCGTCAACTAACCTCTCATCTTCCTCACAACTGACCAATCTCTTGCATTCCTCACCGTCGATCGACCTCTTGCATTCCTTCATTGCACCAATGACCTCTCATCTTCTTTGCTGACCTATTGCCTTCCT